>NC_079403.1:13042830-13342830 GCF_029220125.1 Pseudoliparis swirei
TACGTTAAAAGATGATGTTTCTTACCAAGAAGTCCTGATCATCGATGCCAAACTTCTCTCTGAGGTTTCGAAACACCAGAGGGCAGTACTCCTTGAACTTGAAATGGCTGGGCATGTTCTCCCTGTGTGTATAAAAAAGTAACAGACATAGTTCATGAGATGCTCTAGGTTCTAAATTATATTTCACAGGTTTATGAGAATAAAATACAATCATAATATACTTAAAAAGAGCGTACTTGTTGAACAGGTGGTTGTCCACTTTGATCTTAGAATAGGCCTTGAAGTCATCTGGCATGAGCATGATGGGAATCTGAACATGGCTTAACTCGTTTATCTGGGCAGAAGAAAGAGAGAAAAAAACATTTAAAGAAGGGGAAATCAGTGAAGTATCTAGCAATAAAAAGCCTAAAATACAACAGTGAAATCACACGTCACATAAGAAATGATAGAAGTTAGGAATCTAAGCCTTGAGATACTTAGAAAAAAAGGAAGAAGAGTTGTGGACACACTGAGGGTATTCAGGCAAAACTAGACAAAGATCATGGATCATTCCCTCTGATGAACATCATGCGGTGATCAGTGGAATCAAAACAGATGCAAGCCTGCTGGTGGAGCTGTGCAACCATTACTCTACATCTTTGGTTCCTATGCTAGCTAGGGTTGGGTACCGAAACCCGGTGCCAATATGGTACCGGTTCCAATACAACCGGTATTACCTGGACCGAAACGCACATTTCGGTCCAGGAGTTATGCTTAGGACACCAACATGGTTAGCAGCGGTACGGGACATGGACTTTAAAAGCAGTGTATATGGTTTGGCACGGGCATATTTTGAGTTCTGATATTGGGCTGGTTTTAATTGGCCATTGGGCTGGTTTTGTCACAGACCTGGCAACCCTGGCCTTGTGTGACTACGTGAGCCCGTGTCGAGCACATCAGCGTCAGGCTGGGCGCGATGGGGAGGCCGTCACCGGTCCCCCTGAACACGTGGAGACCGATTATGACGAGCAGCCTGAACTCAGATTAGTACCGTAACGTTGACTGCAAGTCTTGCATTCATAAAAGTAGCCCAAGAAATAATAAATTAGCCATTATAACCATGCTTAAAATAGCTCGTAGCTAGCACGAGCTACGAGCGTGACAGTCTGCTAGCAGATGTGTTGATGTTCAGCGGTCCCGGCTGTATACCCGGTGTTACCGGGAATATAATGACGGAGGAATAAAGACCGTGGGGCATCACTTTGTTTCAGTGGAACTCTCGCTGTCAGAAGCAAAACTTTATTTGTCACGTGTCATCTTCAGTCCCTCTGATTGGTTGTTCTCTTTGCCCATCAACACAGTGACAGGATTAACCCTATAAGGTCTGCACATGGCAACATATCACATCATATAATGGAGAACATATATTGTGTATGTTAAGTCTGATATCCGTTGTGTGTCAGTGCTCCATGATAACGGCTTCTACAGGGAATATGGCCAAAGAGGTTTTTAATGTCCTCATTGTGCGTTAAAAAAAAAAAAGTATCGGTTCAGGCACCGTTTAGGCACCGGTATCGTTTTAAAAGTATCGGTTTAGCACCGGAATCGGAAAAAACCCAAACGATACCCATCCCTAATGCTAGCAGAGTGCTGCACACCTTTTCACGATGCAGTATTATCCAAACCAATCAGGAGCATCTTTGAACCGACTGGGTTGGAGATCAGCAGTGGCTTCCCCGTGAATGCGTTTGCCTTTCAAAGACCTTCAGTGCAACAAAACGGTTTGGTTTTGGCATTGGCCGCACACAAGAATACTCGAATGATTAATGTCCCTTTTCTTTGTCAACCATCTCAGATAACTGAGTAAAGTGTGTTGTAATGCAGAATAAAAACACAAAAGAAACCCTAACAGGCACAAGGATGAACCGGGAAATCAGACCATGCCGCCATTTTTCTGCTTCCGGAGTATAAACAAAGGATCGCGCGGGAAGCGGTAGTGACGAGGAACGTAATGCGGTGGTCTGACCAATCAGAGGCTGAGCTACAGGACGCTCTACGTATCGTCGACTGGGACATGATCCAATCCAGTTCCAGTGACGTCAGCGAGTTCTTGAAGTAGCAATGAGCCTCATGGCAACGCTAACGGACACCATCGTCCCCGCGGTAGAAGTTAGGGTCTTTCCTAACCAAAAGCCGTGGGTTGATAGATCCATCCGTGAAGCTGTGAACGCCCGTACTGCTGCCTATAACTCCGGTCTTGTATCCGGCAACATGGGCGAGTACAAGGCAGCGGTCTATGGACTGAGGAGGCGGTGAAGGGCGCCAAAAGGAGGTACCGAGACAGAGTGGAATCACAGATGGAGCAGCGCGACACCAGGCGCCTATGGCAGGGGCTACGGACTATCACAGACTACCAGAGCAGACCCTGCGCAATGGTGAGTGCCGGCGCATCCCTAGCGGACGACCTGAACTCATTTTATGCACGGTTTGAGGCTAGCAACAACAGCGCTAGCTCGCCGCTAACAACAACACCGTTAAGCGTAGCCGAGGTGAGTTCTACCGCTGGGGATGAACACACACTCTCTGTGACCGAGCACAGTGTGAGGAGGGCTCTGTTGAGGGTGAACACCAGGAAAGCTGCAGGTCCAGATGGCATATCTGGGCGAGTACTGAAGACCTGTGCTAACCAGCTAGCTCCAGTGTTCACCACAATATTCAACCTCTCCTGGCTGAGTCCGTGGTCCAGCCTGCTTCAAGAGATCCACTATTGTCCCTGTGCCCAAGAATGCTTCTCCAGCATGTATGAATGACTACCGACCGGTGGCCCTCACCTCGGTGGTCATGAAATGCTGAGAGGCTGATAAAGGACTACATCTGCGCCTTCCTCCCTTCCTCCATGGACCCGCTGCAGTTTGCTTATCGCCCAAACAGATCCACGGATGATGCTGTCTCCCAGGTACTGCACACACACTCTCTCATCTGGACAGCCAGAGGGGGCTATGTGAGACTGCTGTTCATTGATTATAGTTCAGCTTTCAACACCATAGTCCCCTCCAGACTGGCGGCAAGCTGATTGAGCTGGGACTGAACACCCCCTGTGTGCTTGGATCCTGGACTTCCTGACCGCCAGGCCACAGGTGGTCAGGGTGGGCAGACACACCTCAAATCCCTCACCCTGAACACAGGATCCCCCAGGGTTGCGTCCTCAGCCCCTACTGTACTCCCTGTACACACATGACTGTGTGGCCAGGTTCAGCTCAACACCATCATCAAGTTTGCGGATGACACAGTGGTGGTGGGCCTGATCTCCGACAACGCGAGAAGGCCTACCTGGAGGAAGTTGCTGATCTGTCACTCTGGTGCCAGGACAACAGCCTCATCATGAATGTCACCAAAACTAAGGAGCTGATTGTGGTCTTTAGGAGGTACAACAACAGAGGCGTACTCACCACTGGGGATTAACGGGACTACTGTGGAGAGGGTGAGCGGGTATAAATACCTGGGAGTCCACATCACCGAGGATCTGACATGGTCAACAAACACAGACACTCTGGTGAGAAAGGCAAGGCAGCGCCTCTACCACCTCAGGCAGCTGAGGAAATTTAAAGTTTCCCAGAGGATCCTTCAGTCCTTCTACTCTGGAGCTGTAGAGGGCGTCCTGACAGGAAGCATCACAGCCTGGTTTGGCAACTGCTCCGCTCAGGACAGGAAGGCTCTGCAGAGAGTAGTGCGTTCGGCTGAACGCACTATTGGAACTACACTCCCCACCCTGCAGGACTTGTACACCAGGAGGTGCAGAACCAGAGCCGGCAGGATCATGAAGGATCCTCACCACCCCAACAACAGACTGTTTCAGCTGCTGCGGTCAGGCAGGCGCCTCCGTAGTCACGCTGCAAGAACAGAGAGACTGAGACGGAGTTTCTTTCCTCAGGCCATCAGGATTGTGAACTCCGACCTCACCAGGACCCCCACATAGACCCACACAACTGCCCCTCTTAGGCACACACACACACACACACACACACTTACTGTAAATATTGTGTTGTTTTTTATTTGTAAATAGTGTGTACTTGTTGCCCTTGCACATTCCTGCTGAGCATTGCCACTTTCATTTCACTGCACACCCTGTGTGTGTATGTGACAAATAAAACATCTTGAATCTTGAATCTTGAGAAGTTTCCCCCCGTAATCAAAGTTTAAAATGATTTATTTGGGCTATTAATAAATAAATACCAGTTTTTGGCACAGAACACTTGGCGATGTGACCACTGAGCAGTTTAAAGATTAGATTTTCAGGATGAGGGGGAAGGGGGCGAGAGGAGTGAAATGATGGCTGTGTGTCACTGCTGCCGGAAAGATAGGGGGGGGGGGGGGGGGGGGAGGGGTGCAAGTGACTTTTTTTCGTCCCGATGTGCGCGCACACGCCGGCATCGGAGCTCTGCGGCGCGCGAGACGGCAGAAATGACATGCTGCTGGTTAGAGACGATCAACAACAGACGTATTGGAAGCTCATTCTGCGCATGCGTTAAATGCGTTAAAATCAACAACTAATTAATCCTGTAATTTAATCATAACGTGTTATTTTTCACAGCACTAAAAAATACATGTGGGATTTAGTTAGTTGTTCCAAATGTTTAAGACTAACAGATTGTATGCTTCAAGTCTTCTTCCCTGTTTTGTGTGTGTGAAGTTACTCTCTCAGGGCTCCAGACTGCGACCAAATGGTCGCATTTTGCGCCTAAAATTAGACACAGTGCGAGTAAATTTTTCATCAACTCGCGCATGCGCGACCAGTAAATTAGCAGATTTCTTTTTTTTGTTATTAAATATTTTTGTTGTTTACAAACTTGTTCTACACTTCAGCCCACTATAGTTAGCGGTAATGCCTGAATGACTGGTTTGCTAACCGACATTAACTCCAGAAGAAGAAGAAAGGAGACGAAAACCGAAGAAGAAGAAGGCTGGCCTGTGTGTGAGAGGGGGGGGGCTAATGTGTGAAAAGAGGCGCACCGCAACGGAGACGCAACGAGGGCGAGGGCCGCAGAGTGAGAGGTCAGAGGATCCTCACCACCGAGCGGCTTCCCCGTCCCCCGAGTTGAATCTCTGGGTCAACTCAGCCGACTCTCACATGTCTGCCCCTATAGACTGATGCTCACGGTAAACGCATTCGATCTGGAGAGCGCGAGGGTTTTGATAACGTTAGCGGAAGGATTTAAGTGACAACATCCGGTTTTGCAAAGTTAGCGGAAAGAACCACGTGAAACAACATCCGTTTATCAAAATAAGATGTCGACAAATCATACACTAACATATAAAAGTAAACAATGAACTGATGTTGTATCTTTATAGATAGTTTCTGAGATTTAGCTTAAATTATGCTAACATTAAAAATGTTTACTGTACCAAGGAAGAGTTTATAAAAATTAGTCAGTCTTTCGTATGTTAAGAAAAGTCCTGTATATAGATTTCCCCAAGAGTTCCAGGAAATGAATGATGCAGATGTGTTCCATACATATCTGAAATCCCCTACAATAGCAATCAAACTATTTTAATCTATCAATTAGGACATTTTTCAAAGTAAAAGTTCTAAATGTTTAAAGAAATCGGTAATTTCTTTAATGTTTGAGTTGCTTTATATATGTATTTCCTCATAGTCCTAGGCAATAATGCTACACAATAAATAGAATGCTTCAATCAACACCGTGATCGGTGATTGGTATTATCGGATCGGCAGATACTGATTTCAGTGATCGGTGATCGTATTATCGGTGATCGGCAGATACTGATTTCAGTGATCGGTGATCGGTATTATCGGTGATCGGCAGATACTGATTTCAGTGATCGGTGATCGGTAATCGGCAGATACTGATTTCAGTGATCGGTGATCGGCACCAAAAACCTGATCGGTGCATCTCTAGAAACCAACAAATGTTTTGATTGGCCACATCGAAGTGCAACATGCACATGCTCAAGGTATGTTTTCTCTTCAAATATGTTTAAACTCAATACAGTAACTTCTGAAGAGTTCTGTTGTGAATGTTTTGCAGTTCATGAAGGCAAACAGGCATAAGATTGTATATTGTCAAATTATTTATCAGTAATACAGTAAAAATGATGGGAAAACTTTGCAAGTCGATTTATAGTGTGTCAGGGTTTTCCTGCAGAGAAAATTTGGGCGCGCTAAGCCGTTTTCCCGAGCGCCTATGACAAATCCCGAGCGCCTAAGGCAAAAAAAAGTCTGCGTTGAAAAAACAAAAAACAACTGTGTTCATCAGGTTCATGTCAGCGAATATGTTCTCAATAGTATGTTTCAAGGAGGTGTGCTCACCTGTGTGCGCGTATCACGGCAGAGCGGCCAGCTGCTGATCACGCACTCAATAGCTCGACTGCATGAATAGAAGGTGCGCGCGTAGCGCGCCAACATTTTTTTTGGGACCACCCAAGACCCATTTTGACCCAGGAAAAAGTGCGCCCCTAAATTTTCTGCTGCGCCCCTAACATTTTAAGTTAGGAGCGACTGTGCTCCTAGTTAAAAAAGTTAGTCTGGAGCCCTGTCTCTGTGGTAAAACTATCATGCAGTAAATATAAGACCCGTCGGTACCAGGTCAGCCTTTCAGCTGAAGACCTGTGTGTCTCGACTGTTAACGCTTGATTATCTAAGTTACGTGTTTTTAATTGATTGGACATCTAAGGTCATGATTGCATCCAATAAAATGAAAATTACAAAACACTTCAATAAACCTAACACTCTATAAATAACGCGGCTTCTAACACATATAGCACATTGCAGGGGTTACCGATTGGAACTTGTACCTGACGTTTGTTATTACTCAGGCACAGCTTGATAACAATATGATGATGCTGTGTGTGTGTGTGTGTGTGTGTTCGCTGTTGGCTGCAGACAAGAGTGCTGGCATGTTTCTCAAGTCTATAAATAACCTGTCATTCTACCAAGCACACTTGTTATGTCGCCGTTTTGAATACATTTGAACACAAACTTTGGTGGCGAGAACATTAATCAGGAAACGTGTGTGTGTGCTTGTTGGATTCAGCTTCATACTTTGCCACAATTGCTGTCGAACTTCTCACTTTACGGACCGCCAAATAGTCTGCAAAACATTGCTTTATGACTTGTGGGCGAGTTCCCCAAACAGCTTACGGTTATGCCGGCCCTTGTTGACCGATCACCGACATCTGAACGACAAGATTATGAGAGCGCATGAAGGGGTGCTGGGGTTGAAGTGCCGAACAAGTCGACCGGCTGCAACGGTAACATCAATCATTTATAGACAGCTGCAGTGGATCTGCAAAACAGGCAACCAGGTCCACAGCCGTCCAGGACGGTCAGCAGCCACCATGAATGCCCGATGCGTCGTGGTGGGAACGTGCAGCCACGTTCCCAGAGAGTCTCCACTGCATCGATTCGTTTAGCGGCTGGAATACTCCATCAAGGTTTATGCTACAGCGTCTGAAGTTAGCCGTAACATTATAGCTGTGAACATTGGTGGTAGGGGACATAATTAGTACAGCATATTAGCGGGACATTTTGCCGATATTGACGAAATTGTATCCATACACAAATGCAAAGTATCAATCTTTATTATATAAACCAGGGGTCCCCAACCCCCGGGCCGCGGAAAAAAAGTGAATAAAGTTTTTTTTGTTTTGTTTTTTTATCAGTCGGAAAAATATATTATTTTGAAAAAGGACCGGATACACCCGTGTGTCTGAGCCGCGTTCAGGAGTCTTAAAGTTCGGGTTTATCGCTGCAGGCGAGTCTCACGCGCCGAACCCTCTGCTGGCGGCACAGTGACAAAGAATCTTCAAACATATTCAACCTGCTCAATGAATTCTGTCACTTCAGGGAAATGACAACTGTTTTCAAGTTGGCCGATAAAGTCGCTGCTGTGTGGGCGAGTGAACAGCGGAACATTCTACATGTTTCAGACGTTGACCGGTGGAAAAGGCTTTTAAAAGAGTTTGAGCGGTACTCCAACCACAAAAGACCCGACTGCAAAAGAATAGACCTGCAACCCATTTGTAAACAAACCCACCCGGTGAATCGAGCTCGTCCGAGCGAGAATTTTTTTTGTTGGAGATGCAAATGACGGTGGCCTTAAGGGACATTTCACACAACAAGTCTGCCGGTGTTCTAATGACAGCGACCAGAACTCGGTTAGGAGCAGCGGACCAAACACACGTCTGTGTCGCCGTCTCCATTAGCGGCTCGTTGCAGGTAAACAAGCGCACACTAATTCGGCGTAATGATGAGTTGTAGTTTTGGCACTTTATGCCCTTCGTATAATTGTATGACGTCATATTTATTACGTCATTTATATTGCCGGTCCGTGAAAATTATTTCTGACACGGAACCGGTTCGTGGCTCAAAAAAGGTTGGGGACCGCTGGTATAAACTATTACTATTGGAATTTAGGATGTCAGGACTAACATAACTGCAGTTATACAAGTAATGGTATTATAACTATGATAATTAAAGTAGCTCTATGGTGATGATATCGCAATACTCAACATTTAGAAATCGTAATAATATCCTATTTTGACTTGAAAATCGACCACTAGTGAACGTGTGTAAGTGCTGTGTGAATACAGTTTATTTGTTGGTAAAATACTAGAACTCCTCAAGACCCAAGCCAAGTTCCTGCGTCTTGCTTGCCAGCCACGTGCAACCTGCTGATTAAAGTAAAGCGGAGCTTATTTCTTGCACAATTTGAGCACAGAAGCGTTTCAAGAATACGTCCGTTTATCTGGCATAGAGCACTTTGATGTTGTCTTACTATCGGTAAGAGGTACAATTCAAACTAAATATGCCTGACCCTGCACTTTAAATACCCTTTAGGATTGTTTTACACTTTAAGCAAGTGTGTGTGCATCGTTAACAGAAGATAAATTAGAAGCAGGAGAGAGTTTAAAGGGAGGGAAAACAATTATAAAAAGACATAATGGAAACGAGAGGAAAGCGGGCATTACAGGAGACGGAGCAGGCAGAGGATCCAAGTGCCATATCCAGAAATATGTCAGTGTGCTGGTGTGACACCACCGTCACAGTGATGCGATACCACTGATGCATCCTGGGTACTCAGTCGGGAGATGTCGCCTCATCAACAAAGCCGTTTCACACCAAGGCGGAGACAATGCCGATCTTACAAAGCACGCACACAGGCAAAGACACGAGTGTATACATGCATGCACACACACAAATCTGGTAAAAATACATTCGATAAAGAGTGAAAATAGTTACGAGTGCCCAGAAAATAATGTGCATCAGTGTGTAATTATCCCCCAAAACTCCCCATCTACCATAATTCTGTCCTGTCACTGTTTTATTGGCAAACGTTCTTCTTCCAGAAATTGTATTAATGCCACAAGTTAACAGAAAATGTGAACGAAGCAAATGTGAGAGTCAAAGTCAGAATGAGTAGCGCCAGCCCCTTTCTAACAGCATGTGTTTGACCGTTTTTGGTTTGGATCGGTACAGCAGTGACTTTAAACTGCAGGTGCCTACATGAATGGTTAATCCAGTTGACCCAACGACCTAATCCCCATTAAGGAACGTTTAGTACTCATCTGCTCGGCCACGGTCATCATTTATATCTTGAGCCAAGTGCGGTTCTTATGTTTTGTTTAAGCAGATGTCTCCAGCATATCTGCCACTCTTCCTGCAGCTAGCAAACTTGCAGACAATTTTCACACCACCACTTCCTGTTTGTCTCCATGGTGATGAAGACTGGTTTTCCGGCACAGAGTGAACCAAGCGTGTGCTGTTGCTCCATCGGACAGGAAGTTGGTGAATAGCGTGTGCGCTGTCAGCAGTACGACACTGTGCTTATCTCTCTGAACAATGACGGAGAGATGACTCACTCTTGCAGATGACAGACCGATGATAGTGTTGGGTGAGATTGCAACACCTTTTGCTATTTAAGATCTGGATGTTAAACTACAAACCATTGGGCCATTTCTGAGATTCAAGATATAGAAGGGTAATGAAAGTATAGAGAGTCTCCCTAAGGAAAGAAGCATGTCTAATCATCAGGTATGTCAACAGGATGGAGGGAGGCGCTTGACAATGGACAGGAAAGCTAAAACCGACAGTCATCTTTTTCATATCTTATAAATTCTGATAACTCCGTTAATGACCTACAAGCTACAACTAGAATGTGCCACTAATGTACAAAATAATTTGAGTATTCTGGCACCGCTTCCAAATTCTTCCTTTGTTCGTGAAGGTCTAAGATACATTTTTTGTCAACCATTCCCATCAAAATCCGACAATACTATATCCTATTTCTGCTTTTTTTTTTTTTTTTACGGCTTTCCAGAGTACCAGTTTTGGGGATTCCGGAGTCCAAGAGTGCCGGTTTTGGGCTTGAACACACACGCGCGCGTCCGTCTGCGCTGAGCATCCCCTCTCCGACATGTTCGCGGGCCTTTTCGCCCTAAACGGTGCCCGTTTGAGTCAGCTGTCTCCGAGCATTGCGTGCCTCCATCAGTGCCCGGCTACAAGCCCGTGCGTCAGGCTTCCACTCGACCCCTTTTGACCCGAGCCCCGTGTGGTTCGTGCCGACAGAAGCAAATGGCCATGTTTGCTCGGCTCATCTCCGTGACAAGCGCAGGACTCGGGAGGACATTTCTCCGTTCGAGGCCATGATGGCCGGATTCGTGCTGCAACATAGGTCTTTACCTTTAATTAAAGGGAGTCAAGGATTCTACTGTATTTTTGGTTGCATTTTAATTAGTTATTGAAGTATTTCCCAAAAGGTTTGGTAATATTTTATGCATGCATCTTCTTCCAATACGTGGAAAAATATCTGAATATTAAACTTTAAAAACACATTTGGTCAATCCGTACCGATTTAATCAATATGTTTGTATGGCACACAGATATTTACCTTCGCATTGAAAATGCAGAAGGTTATGTTTTGATCGCTGTGTATTTATTTATATGCGTGTTACTCGCATAACTAAAAAAGTATTAAACCGAATCGCATGAAATTTGGTGGGATGATTGGTTATTATCCGGGGACCATTTGATTAGATTTTGGGATCGATCGGGTCAAAGGTCATGAAAAGGTCAACATCTTCTTTTTACCATAGCGCGGTCAATTTTTATCCAATTGGCATGCAACTAATGCCAAAATGTTCATAATTCAATGCCCAATCTTGTGATATGCGAAGGTATGCGCTCTACCGAGTGCCCGTTCTAGTTCACTTTGTAAAACTGGCAGCTCATGTGGATGTTGTGTGTTCCACCGTTTACTTGCTTCAGTGATCGTAATCTGATTCAGAAGATTGATATCCGTATGTATATCACATACTTTAATTTCTCGCTGTACAAAACCACAATGCAGCCATAACAGCATCATCACCATATCTTTCCCATTGGAGTCATTTTACAGCACGCCCAACCGTTATAGAGTCAAGCTGTCAAATGAGTGCTCCTCTATCGGGCATGAAAACGGGTCAGGGGTGAAAAAGGTGAGAAGGATAGGCGTGCGGGGGGGGGGGGGGGGGGGTGCTGGTGACTTCCACGAACATCGATGTTGGACGTTGTATGATAATCTAAGTACCTACATTCTGACACCAAGTCCGTAATCGGGCCCTATAATAATAGTAATATTGTATATAATATGGTCGTTCATGAACCAACTTCATTTTGTTGTTGTTGGCGTGAACAAGTCTTCAAGTCTTGTGCTCTTCTGAGCCACGAGTCTGTTCCTTGAGTCTGTTCTGCCTCTACCTGGTTGTCACGATCTTCTAATCTATACCATACCTGCCATAAATATCATGATACTGATACAATACCAGAAAACAGTATACCATAAATACGATACTGGTATATTTATCTATAATAGTAATAACATTCGGGGCTAATTAAAAAACATCCGGGGCTTTAGCCCCGGGTTTTTTTAGCCTAGGGACGCCACTGGTCTGTATCTGACCGGATGATTGAGTTCATCAGGATGAGCAGCTGGAGAGTTACACAACTTTACAGACTGAACTTAAACATTTCACTTCTGGCATTTTTTATTTTTAAAGCCGAAAATTCCGCCAGTGTGCGCAGACAGCTCGACACGAAGCAGCGTGTGCGCTCTGATCCCGCGCTCTCTTAATGAAGTATCGATCCTAAAAATATGCTAAATCACAACGCTCTTAACGTACGGGTACTTTGTTAGTATCGCTACACCGTGCCAGCAGCAGATGTAGCGGGCTAACATTCAAGCTAACCTAAACCACCAAACGATGAAGACATCTTGACGCTGATTGGCCGAGACGCGACACGTCCCATCAAAGATGTTTTATTGCGAAGAGCACCACTCCACATTTTCCCCGTGTCCCACTCCAATCTCAGAAACGCCGGCCGGCCAATTGACCCCCCCCCCCCCCTACCCCAAAACAAAAACTCTTCGGATCTACACGATTCACGTAAGTCACCTATTTTGGTTTCAAAACAGCGAATTTCGCCGAAAGGTGAGGGATTCTCATGCCTGCTCTATGCTAATTTCCAAGACATTAAAGTCTAAGTGTCTCCAATTAAAGTAACATTAAGACTGAATATGTAATTAACCAATATGTAGAGGTGTAGATATAGTGAGGCGGAAACATGATTATTCAATCGGGTGAAAGCTGCACTCCAATCAATACTGCAGAGCAGTATTTTGTGTGGTATTTTGTTTGAAAGCAACAGCTTACAAAACCATCAGCATACACTTCAGAATGTCTTCTCAAGTAACACACCGACACACTTAGAATTATCAGTCTTGCACTTTTTTGGGAATGGCTCTAATGCACGAACCGTAACCACGTATACTTGCTGACCACAACATGACATTTATAAACCACAAAGATAATCGTATACAGTATGGAAACACACGCTAAACGGAGATTAGCCATTTAACAGTCAGATAGTGAGCATCAAAGGTCACAGAGCGAGATCAGATTGTATTCAGTGTGGACTTGACCTTTCACTGACTTTACAAGGCTATTACATCATCTCCTGACCTGTTCATTTTAACATTAGCCACATGAATAAGAATGCGTCTTACCCAAGAATCCAAATCAAGCCTCTTTAGTTTGAAAGCCCTCAAAATTAATCGTATAACGGTTATAGCTAGAGATGCACCGATCAGGTTTTTGGTGCCGATCACCGAAATCAGTATCTGCCGATCACCGATAATACCGATCACCGATCACAGTGTCGATTGAAGCATTCTATTTATTGTGTAGCATTATTGCCTAGGACTATGAGGAAATACATATATAAAGCAACTCAAACATTAAAGAAATTACAGATTTCTTTAAACATTTAGGACTTTTACTTTGAAAAATGTCCTAATTGATACATTCAAATTGTTTGATTGCTATTGTAGGGGATTTCAGATATGTATGGAACACATCTGCATCATTCATTTCCTGGAACTCTTGGGGAAATCTATTTACAGGACTTTTAATATACAAAAGTCAGACTTATTTTTATAAACTCTTCCTTGGTACAGTAAATATGTTTTAATGTTAGCATAATTTAATCTAAATCTCAGAAACGATCTATAAAGATACAAAATCAGTTAATTGTTTACTTTTATATGTTCGTGTATGATTTGTCGACATCTTATTTTGAAAAACGGATGTTGTTTCACGTGGTTCTTTCCACTAACTTTGCAAAACCGGATGTTGTCACTTAAATCATTCCACTAACTTTATCAAAACCCTCGCGCGCTCCCGATCGAATGTGTTTACCGTGAGCATCAGTCTATAGGGCAGGGGTGGCCAACCAGTCAGAGACTAAGAGCCACATTTTTTACTGTGTCACCGCAAAGAGCCACATCATACACATATGTGTGCGCGCGCACACGCACACACACACCTCTGATCAGCCAGATTTGTTGTAAATGTCACACACCAACATGATAATGACAGAAATGGACTCCTACAGTACTAAGACAACAGGTCTGTCATGTTCAACAATGAACATTGTGTACACTGTCTCACACACACACACAAACACACATTATCTCAGTTCAACCAAGTCCACCAACAAAAATAGAATAATTTACAATAGCGTTTTTCTTTTACTATGCATGTTGCATAGTGGGACTTATGGGATTCCTTGCCTTGAACAATCCTCTTCAAATCTGGCTTAATTCCGTTGTTGCCACTCGAAGCAATTCCTTCACATGGTGTCAATCAGAACAGGTGTCCGAAAATCGAACGGTGCACTTGGTGGGGGGCTGGAGTAATCAAACGCCCACCAATAAACCACTTTAGCCGAAGAGAGTGTTCGACATTCGGATGCGGTTCTCCCGCAACGCTGCTCTTACACCGTGTCCGCTGAATTGAGGCGGCTGGCGGCGTCACCGTAAACTACTTTAGCCATAGTGCGGGACATCCAGCTGCCCATAATGCGGCGTTCATGGCGTAAGTGCAGTGTTTGATTTTCGGACACTTTCATTCGCGTAACCCACCGTAGAACGGCCCGCTCGACATTCGGATGTGGTCTTTCCGCGTTTGGCCCACGAGTTTGAGACCCGTGCCCTACTGGGAAACTTTGCGTTTTTTTCATCTCACGCATGCGCGTTTGACGAAAAATACCGTATTGAACTCAAGCGAAGCGAACACGCACATACAAAAAAACACAAACTTAGATATGAACGTAAGAGCCGCATGACACCAGGCAAAGAGCCGCATGAGGCTCGCGAGCCGCGTGTTGGCCACCCCTGCTATAGGGGCTCAGACATGTTGACCCAGTGATTCAACTCGGGGGACGGGGACGCCGCTCGCTGCGTGAGGATCCCCTCGTGGACCTCTCACTCTGCGGCCCTCGCCGGGCGCATCGTCTCCATTGCGGTGCGCGCCGATTGAAACGTCTGATAGTTCTCGCAGATGTTACGTCATCTGATCGGCCGTTTTGATCGGCCATTTTGAGAACGCCGATCAAAACCGATAATGGGAATATCGGCCGATATGGATCGGCGCCGATCAGATCGGTGCATCCCTAGTTATAGCACTTACTTTTGCGAGTACAGCTTTTTATGCAGTGATCAGTCCCTCACAGCGTCGGGGGCCGTGGAGCCTGCATGTGACCTCATTCTGGAGAGCAGCTTTAACGTGATGGTCAGGGGTAGCCCTTACTCCCAGTCCTCTCCCTCTGCTCACAACCACAGCATCGAGGTCAGCCATAATGAGGACACGGTGATGCTAGAAGTAGAGCGCTTGTAAGGTAAAAGGACTGCTGCATGTATGTGTGTGTGTGTGCCCACTCGTGAGAGAGACAGACACAGAAACGGGGCAGAGGCAACCAACTACCTGAGTCAGACATCTGCAGAGCAATTAAAGGCTTTTGGTATGTATGCCTTGTATTGTGAGACGTGTATTCATATCACACTCACAGCTGGTTCAGGTCTAGTTCAGCGGCTTTTCGTCACCAAATCACACACACTGAAATGCTAAAGTGTGCGTTTCCAAGTCTTAAGTTAGAGTAGAATAGGCCAGGCATACGAAGCCAATTCAAAGTATAATTCAGACAAATATTATTTAATGTTAGCATCTCCTCAGAGGCTAAGTTCTTACAACAGACAAACTCCTCCTAACTCTGTTGAAATACTCGATGACACATTATCCTCGTCACCAAAGTAACTGCAGACAGGTCAGCAGTTCTGTGATGAGAACAGTGCTTTGCACATCCAGCTATTAAAGGATAACGTGATTCAGACAGACTGAGCAACAGACATGCATCTGGACTGGACCGCTGAGGGAATGAAGTTGCTCAGCAACATGTCACATTACATTTCTGCAAATGTCCCACAGGCCCAGCGCACGCACGCACTTTTGTTTTCGGTTTCTTGAAGACACTCTGCAATTAAACAACAAGAAGCTTCCGAGTCCCTCTGTCACTCCCTCAGGGTGCACGGATGTGAGGCTCAAGCTTTTCTGTTTCCCTTTACCATCATCATCACACAGAGAGAAGATATAACATCTCCCTTTTATGCAATCCACAAAACTGAGACACAGCTACTCTGAGGCCGGCAGAGAGGCCGGACCCAGCAGAGAACAGGAAGAGATGAGGGGACAGGGAATACAGGTGAGCCAGATCGACAAGACAACACAGAAAGGGGCTAAGACAAAAGAAAGTGAATGAATCAGCAGGTTGGGGAGGAACGGACAGAGAAACACCAGAGGAAACCAGAGTCAAAATTCAGAACTTAAATATTTAAGATATTTCCTAAATCCTATCCAAAGTTATTTCTATTTTGCTAATTTGACATACTGGCAAAAATACCCTTGAGTGGCATTGTACTTCATGACATTAAAAGATAAACTTGAAACAAAGACGTTTACTGTCTCTAGTGAGAAGAAAAAAAAATGTTATTACATTTTTTAAAATTGTGTCCAATCCCCAATCCCCATTTTCTTTTGTACTAGTCAAATGACCACACACACACACTTCATTTTACAAATTACAGAAAAGATGAAGTGGCTCGCAATCCTATGGGCTATATATGTGCTTAATTTCTATTTTGTTCGTGTCAGCACAAGTGAGCGAGAATGGTTATTCTGCTATTTTCAATCGCGTCGCTTATACTAAAAGAGGACGGGCTCATTAACAGAAAACACAGAGGCAGCCAAATCATGTGTGAACTCAGTGCAGCAAAAGATCCTCAAGAGACAAGACTTATTCTACATGAGTCGTGTCATGAAGACCAGGAGATTGATTTCGTAAACCCTGGTTTATTTAAAGTGTTACAAGTTAGATTTCCACTGAAATCCATTTCTGTATAATCATGAGCTGTGCAACCTATGTCGGCTCTGATGGATGAAAGTATAAGGACTCAAATAAAATTGGCTACCCGTCCACAAAAGGGTATTTTCAGCCACCACACACCTTTTGAAACAGAGCAATTTCAAAAACACATATCCACGGCTGTTCTTAGCCGACACACAAGAATCATTTTGAGAATGTCCACTGAATGTCCTGGGCCATATAAACGTGCATCTTGGCACTACTCGACATAACATTTTCGCTTCATTAGACCACTAGAAGGCCAGTATTATCCTCAACTCTACTGTTTTGTTTTGACCCGACTAACCCTCCATCTTAGCAGGTTCAGTTGTTTAACCATTGTGCTCCCAGAGTACCAGCACTGGGAGAAGTCTGCTTTTCAGGAGGCACCAGATTGGATGCTTTTGGTTGACGGGTCACATTGGATATGGAGGGGCGGGGCTTACATTTCCCAGAACGTGTGCATGTGGTCTCCGCTAGCCGTTTGCATTCTCAGGCCTTCCCTTTTATTAATTCCTTTTGCAGTGTCCTGTTATTTACTAGTTTAGTTGACTTTGCACACTCAATACTGTAAAGGAACTTTACAAGAACACTTGTGCTTTTACACTCCCAGGCAGTAACTCAGGAGCTCAATCTGGTGACCTGGCTGGGAATGCCATTGTCATGTTGCCAATGATATGAGAAACATGGTGCCTTATCAAGTGGTGAGAAAACCGCAAGGGGGGGGTGGGGGGTAGCTTCAGGCATAAGAAGGACATGTGGTGGTGGCAGTTCTTCTCTGTTATGCAATCTAGGGAACAGTTCTACAAACGTGTCTAGGTTTTTATGTTTGTGAGTCAGCGACCCACTAGACACCTGAATAAGACCAGAGGGTGTTGAGGATATTAGTCGGGTTTACTCACTCTGCTGGACATGCATGGCCAAACAGAGAGGATTTAAATGATGCCAATGCATTAAACTTTCAATCAAGGTTTTAATGTTTTAATGAAACATGATCAGTCCTGACAGACTGAAGAGCTCTTTTTTGTGTGATTTCTTGCATGACAGTCTGAATCCTATCTGACACTGACCGTGCGTCGACGGGGCTACACCTGTCTTTTCATTGAGACGTTTGTCATGCGATCATGCCACGACACATAATTGTCATGTCTGTATGCTCCAATATCGGATCTGGCTCGCAATGGGATATCATCAGCCACACCACATGCCGAGATGGACTGACGCACATTGAGCTCCAATCTCCGCGAGGTGTGGTCAGTGAGCAGCAACATCAAACGGGGACATTGTGAAGGATTTATAGGAAAGTAAATGCTTTGACCTCCGTTTTTAAAACCGCTTCTTTAACCAGAAAATATACCAAATCACTATTCAAACAGGCAGGTCGAATTGAAGTGTCAAGTGTGGACACATATGTGGACAGAGGCGAGTTGTGATCTGGTGCATCCGATCACAAAAGTTCTATTGAAAAGTCAAGTGTAACCACGGCCAGTTCAAAAACACAATGAGAAATCAGTAGTACTGCAGAGCTACATATACGCATATATATATATACACATATATATATATATATACCTCGAGTACCTTACTTAGTTTGCAGCCTCAGGATTAACATCACAGCCAGCTGACTGATCTCTCTACAGAAGCTCTCCAAAAGTTTTGGATTTGTAGCTGTATTAGCACACTGAACTACCACACTTAACCTGAGGCCCAAAACTCTAAATCAAACCATCTATGCAAAAGGAAACAACCAACAGAGCTCAAAAGAGGCCGAATCATCTGAGCACAAAGTCAAAGGGAACCGTCTCTAACATCGTCGAACAACAGCGGTCACTGGTAAAACATTGTGCATTTCAAGAAGAATAAAAATTTAAAAAAGTATAAATGTCTATATGAGGTGAAATAGTACAAATTGATATGCAATCTTGACATAACCCACTTTTGTGGTGATGTTTACAGTTGCCCTTCAGTTAGGTTCCACAAAGGGTTTATGCAATTTCAATCCCCAGTGTTTACCTATAATCAGGCTCTTGTAAACAAATGACTAAATCGTATTCCTCTGATACATTAACTTTATACAAAATCAATATAAATGTGCAACTTGCCTGATATTAGATGACTAGTGAAAATAGGTATATTACTACTGAGATTTGGAATTATGAATGACTTCGCTAAAGCAGCCACTGCTGGCTCTACAGTTTCATACCAATAACCAATAACCTCCTCACATGAAGCAAAACCAAGCAGAGCAAACACGGGTATCAATAAAGAGCCAGAAAGCAGAGCAGCAATCTGCAATAAAAGAAACACATTCTAACATGTTATATAAACTGTACAGTTCTCATCTTTTACACCATCACCTTTCCCATGGGAACAATGTCTTACCCATGAATAGATATACATTCATATATTAAATGTAAAAATTAATTTGCATCGCTTTTTCTACATTTTGAAAAGTTCTACTAAAACCGATGAATCGTTCTGTAGACATGCAGGCTTTAATGTAAAACTCATGTTGGGAATGTTAGGAACAAGCTGAGTAAAGGATGAAAGAGAGGCTATATATTAATATGATTGGAAGAGCGAAGGACCTGCAAGAACCACAGATCCTATAACTCTGCTGGCTGTCTCCATCCCTTTGTGTAATATATGTTAATGTTGGTAAAACATTGATAAAAGGTTTAATATTTAGGATTTAGTGCAATACATGTTTGTATATCCTCTGCTTGCTCTCTCTATCGCTTTCCAACACACAAGTATCGGCCCAACACAAACATTCAGCAAAGGAAGAGAAAGAGCGCAGAGATAAGCTGTCTTGCATGGGAAGATCTGCTCTTTCTTGACACAGACCCCTAGCAGCTTATCCTACATGTGACTGACACTGACACACACACACACACACACACACACACACACACACACACACACACACACACACACACACACACACACACACACACACACACACACACACACACACACACACACACACACACACACACACACACACACACACACACACACACACACACACACACACACACACGAGTCCAGGAGCTACATGTTTACATTGACAACCATGTAGCCGACCTCTGGACAGCTGTCTTCTCATATGTCTCAATCGACTGCGACCACTCAAGGACTCACATTTGAATTTGACAGCTAGTGAGGTTTTTAATGTGGTATATTTATTTATTTATTTATTTGAAAGGGCGCGGGAGCCATACATGTGGATCATATGGAGCGATTGGCGGATCTGACTCACCGAATGGTTGACTCCCCACATCAGCACGCTGAGCAGAGGGTCGCTGGCACGGAAGAGCTTCACTTTCTGAGCGACGAAGTGCTTTTTCTTGGTCTTCGTTTTGCTCGCAATAGCTGCGGCAATGCTGCTCGCTGAAGCCATCTTTAAACTGCAGTGTGTGCGGTAATCTTGACAGTGTCTCCCCTGAAGCTGGCACACTGGCCACTTGCTCACGACTCAGTAACACCAATAC
This sequence comes from Pseudoliparis swirei, assembly GCF_029220125.1. NCBI lineage: Eukaryota > Metazoa > Chordata > Actinopteri > Perciformes > Liparidae > Pseudoliparis > Pseudoliparis swirei. The sequence continues at coordinate 13,063,096 of NC_079403.1, forward strand.
TATTCATTTAGCCAGCTGGCAAATCGAAGCGCCCCCTCCAAATTATTTTCTTCACGCAAACGTCCCGCACGGTTTGGCTGACCCGACGGCGCTTTACCTCGACGATGCGACGTGTTCACGCTAATACTGCTGCTCCCCTTCGCCGGACACTCCGCCGCTTCCCCCAGCCCTCATCATTAGTCACTCTCTTCCTTCCTCGACGAGTCTTGAGCTCTCTGCAAGCCCCGGCGGTGATGATGATGATGATGATGCGAGCTCTCACCAAGCTGGCGTTAGCATAGCCGAATAGCGCGCTAGCTAGCAAAAATCAAACGGTAAATTAAGTGAAAATGCTGAAACGAGTCACAAGGGAAACACAGCGTACTGTGCAGTCTTAGCGCGAATTATTAAACATTACACGAATGAGCAACTGAACGCTCTTGGCAACCAGCTAACAGGAGTCCCTCCGACCTCGTCGGCGACGTAACGTAAAGCCAACCGACTGCACGAAGCAGAGCCGGGTCTCCGTAGCCCGCGAGCTAACACTGGATAGCGGATCAGCCCTCCTTACGCGCTCAGTCTGCGGAGATGACAGCGGAGTATCCTGTCATGTTCGTGCCCCGCCTGAATACCAAAAAGAAAACGCCGAGGGGCGGCTATCTAGACGTGAATCGACGGGTGAGCAGCTCCGCCTGCAGCGCCGAGGTTCATGTGTGCTGCTGTGGACTGACAGCTCGACAGAGGGGAGGTGACAGGCTGCGCGCTGCAGTGTCTGCTGCGCTGATTCGCTGCACCTCCCTCCACCAGGCCTATGCTACTTTTATTCATCTTTTTTTTAATAGAGCACACAACAGTCTTTTTTTATATTTGTATGCATTTTTCATGGTTTAACAAAAATGAAATCCTCTCTTAGTGTGAACGGGACGATGTCCATGTGCAGGTGTCCACAGGGCTCTCAAGTGTCACGCATTGAGCGTGACACTCACGCATTTCGGTCTTAAGTCACGCACTCCCGCCACACATCGTATTTCTCACGATGAAAAAAACTCGGCTATTGAATGTTTTAATGTGCCGCAGCGCGCAAACATGAGCTGGCCGCGCTGCCCTCACCATAGAGGAATCAAGCGCTCCCCTGGAGTTCTGCTGTGAGGTGCCACTTATCAGCCAATCAAAAAAAAGAAATGGGCTACAAAAAAAAACACGTATCTGTTGTATCTGGGTAAGATTTAATCCAGCAACCAATGAAAATAAAGCATCCTGGAATTGCAGGCGACTGACTGATATCCGAAAATTTCGTTCTGCGGGGGGGGGGGGGGGGGGATGTCACTCTTGCCTGTCTTCAAAACTTGAGAGCCCTGTGTCCATATGACTGAGCATGCGTATACGTGCATATAGTCGCGCGCGTGTTTTTGCAGCTCGTATATTAGGAATGCATTAGCAGGTAAAACATCATCCCCATCATCCCCCATCCTTGGCTTGCCATCATTTTGATTAATCCGAGCCGTATTTCAGGGCAGGCAGGGAGGTGACAATGTCGCACAGCACCAGGTAATGTCTGTGGAGGTCATTTGGCTGTGCTGCTCCCCGCACGAGCATTGCTGTGTCAATGCCTCGAAGAGGAAAACGCTTCAGTGCGATGATGCTGCACAGGCTAATTTATTTTATTCACTCTTCAATAGCACATTTACCTCAATACTATTCCAGTGACCTGCATAGGACAAGACAGCCACCCTCTCTCTCTCTCTCTCTCTCACACACACACACACACACACACACACACACACACACACACACACACACACACACACACACACACACACACACACACACACACACACACACACACACACACACACACACACACACACACACACATACACACACACACACACACACACACACACACGCTCTTGATTTTTCGTTGTCCCAACCCCTCCCCATCATTTTCATGGAGGATTAAGCCGAGCTGTTTTGCAAATTTATTAGATGATCATAAATCGACAAACCCAGGCAGATAACTGATGGCAGTCTATTTCAAGGGGTCACATGTTGATATTATCTTCTTAATTTTGCACATGTTATGGTGTTGTGGTTGGCAACTTTCGTTTAATATGTAATTCAATATTTGACTTTTCGCTGTATGGCGTGGTTCCAAATCCTGTCTAGTCTGTACAAAATATATATTGACATCCATAAACTGTGTCAAGTCCTTTACAATAAAGTCAGTAAAATGTTACATTATTACACCGTCTTCTCTAAACACGGCCATCGTTGATGGGTTCACAGCGACGTCCTCACCGACTGACGAGCTCAACGTGGCACGGGTTGCCTAGCAACGCAGTGTCACCCTCCCTTTTCACAACACAAACCCTGAACGTTACCGACTGGTTCTCGTGGATTGCTGTCACGTTAATGGTGCATTTTGGACTTGTCCTTTAGCGTGGAGACGTAAGCGAGTCCTCGTGATGCGCAAGTTAGTCTGTTTGGTTTGTCTACGTATTTTGTGAACGATGCTAACGTGACTGAGCTAAGCGGTCGGGTTATAGCTTTGTCGTTTAGCCCGCGTATATCTAACTCACGTTATAAGTTAGGTGTCATGACAGCAGGTCGTGGGGTTGATTGAGCAGAACGACTACCTGTGATTAATAAAACGCTCTTCAGACGACCATTGTTTAACTCTCTAGGCCACATCATGGAAAAGAAAGGGAAGAAGGAGCGCAAGACTCCATGCAAGGACACGGTGAGAGTCTAACGCGAGTCCCCTCATCGTCACCATTTGAAAGACATGAGCCAGCAAACGTGTTCAGTTATGTTTGTTCGTTTTGTGTCAAGTATAACGCATCTAAGCTCCATCTCTCCCTCACTCCTCACAGTTTGAGCCACTAACCGCTGAGTGCAAAACTCTGGCAACAATCGTGCTGCTGCTAAGCTCCCCAGAGGAGGACATCCTCGCCAAAGCCTGTGAAGCAATCCACATATTTGCAGAAAAAGGTGCAGTAGGCAAACCTCCGATTTTGTTTTGTGAGCAGCAGCTGAAAACAACCAAATGTGCTCAGTCTGATTACTGTCTTATCTAATTTCCTATGATTACTATCATCTAATTAATTCTATAAATGCTCATAAATTACTTCTATAGTCTATATTGTATATAGAAAGAGCTGCGATGAAATGATCAACATGTAATTCTATTCTAATGAACACCACCTATTTATCTTCACTGCTTCACAGGCACATAATAAATGCATACAGGTTTGTCTCAGTGCTTAATTTCCCTGCTCAAGGTCTCCCCCTGTTGTTAGGAGACGAGAACAAGGTTAGTCTGCTGGGACTGGGGGCACTGGAGCCTCTCTGTCAACTCATCACTCACGTCAACAAACTGGTCAGACGCAATGCCGTCATGGCCTTGGGCATCATGGCCAACAGCGGTATGTTGGACAACATACAGAATTAATGCAGAAGAGCTTTTAGAGTCTTTTGTTGGCTTACTGTTCAATGGATTCCTGACCATATATGTGCTTGTCAGACAATTGCGTCATTATAGATTTATCTACTGGCCAACATTCACTGTTTTGTTGACTTACAGACTGAGTGACTGATGGAGTTTGCTCATTGAATAAGTTATTCAGTCATTAACTTTGTTTCATATTTTTTTTTGAAAGGTGATGTAAGGATTGCTTTGAAAAAAATTGATGTCATTCCATCAATTATTGCCAAACTGTCACTTGAAGGTGAGTCATTTGGATCTCAATATAGACTCAGAAATATATATAACAATAAAAGGAAACAATGCAATGCTCTTTCCTATTCAAGAGGATCTAGTTGTCCATGAGTTTGCGACATTCTGCCTGGCCTCTCTGTCACTGGATTTCACCTGGAAGGTCCAGATCTTTGACAACAAGGGCCTGCCACCTCTAATCCACCTCCTATCCAGTCCAGACCCTGATATTGAGAAGAACTCACTCGAGACCATCTTTAACCTGGTTCAGGTGACTCAAAGTCATCCGCCTAGCGGAGGTTACAAAGTTATGTGATTATAAGATTGATAATTTTAGACAAAAAAATTACATTTATCAGTATCTCAAAAGCCTCAAAAGCATCTCTGTGTGTTTTGTAAAATATAGTTTTGGGATGGGTGAAATTCAAATGGTTTCATAGTTCTTTTTTACTTTTTTTAAAAGGTCATTTTTTAAACTTTTGTACCCTGTGTTGTAATGTATGCATGAAGGACTCCCAAAGTCGTCTGGCTGTACATACGTTGGGAGGGATTCCTCCACTTCTGGATCTGTTGAAGTCGGAATTCCCTGTCATTCAAATGTTGGCTTTAAAGACACTGCAGAATGTCACCATTGATAAAGATTCATGCAACACCTTCAGGGAAGAGCAAGGATTTGAGAAGCTCATGGATATCCTCAGTAACACGGTAGGTGTGTGTCTGTGTGTCAGAGAGGGAGCGAACACATTCTTGTTTGGTAACATGTTTATGTACGTATGTCTTTATCCAGACTGTTAGTCCTACATAGAAACGAGAAGACACAATATGGACAGACACAACTGTCTCTAGGCAGTTTATGTTTGCACCATTAGCTAGAAATGGTTCCCTTTGAATGAACACTTCTTAACTCCCAATGCCTTTTTGATCCCATTCAAGGCCTGTGCCCTCTACATCCTCAGTCTCCTTTCTATCTTTTGATTTCTTACAGGAATTCAGAGACCTCCATGCTGAAGCCTTAGAGGTAGTTGCTAACTGTTTGAGAGACAGTGAGAGTTTACAGCTGATCCACAAGGGTGGAGGATTGAAGAGGCTGATGGAGTTTGTTCTCACCCCAAATATGCCAGAAAACCAGTGCAGCGCTGTTAAATGCATCGCCAGGGTGGCTCAGAGCTGTAAGCACAGAAGGAGATAAGAGATCATATATTATTTGTCTTTACTTTTCAACCATACGTTTGGAAGTCATCTGGGTATAATGGTTATTCTGTGTGTTCTTCGGTCTTTGTTTCATTGTGTTTGCACACACACGCAGCTGAGAATCGCACATTGCTCCATGAGCAGAATGTGGAGACGGTTCTTGTCGAACTTCTGTCTGCGGCGGACATCAGCGTGAAAACAGCTGCCTGCCAAGCTGTATCCGTCATGAGCCTCCACCAAGACAGCAAAGACAGCTTCAGAGACCTGGGTACAGACGTGCACATTCACACCAGCGCCTTAACGTCCACACACTCACCACGATGAAGTGTGAGTGAGATGTTGGATTGATGTGTGTTTCAGGTGGCATCCCTGCAGTTGTACAGTTGCTGAGCAATGAAAGTTTGGTGCTTAGAGAGGCAGCAACCCAAGCCCTCTCTAACCTCACACATAGCAACCAGCTCAACGCTTTGTGAGTGACAGACAACATTACATAATGTAATAGTTACTTCCTCAAAAAGGACCTGGACAATGAACTGTTTCAAGGTCTTTTAAGTGTCTAGGCCACAACGTATGAATGATATGTGCAACTTGCTGCCAAATAAGTAAAACATTAAGTGATGAGTTTGCATTCTTTTTAAACTTGGCTTTTTGAAGCACGTGGTATTTTAAAGTCCTGCAGTGGGCCTTCCTTTCTGCTATTTCACAAATGATTTAATGCATCATCTTTCTAATAGTTCTTACTCACTGAATATCTCTACCTATCTTCTCTCCCACCTTTTTATTCTCCTGACAAATCATCCCGATACCCTTTGTCTCTCACTGACATCATATTCCAGTATTACTGTCTCCTTCAGTTCAGACATTTAACTTCACCCCCCATGCATCATCCCTCACTGCCTTAATCAGAATGTTTGATTTCCATGAAACTCCACTTAGTTGTGCAAATCACACAAATGACACAGACATTATCACTATTCTAATTTGTATGCTTTGTTAAGTGACTGCATAAAGTCAGCGCTGCAGGTTTGCAGTAAATCTCCCATCCATTTCTGTGGCATCTGCAGTGCAGTGTACGAGGCAGAAGGCCATGAGATCCTTGTCCAGCAGCTGTATGGGAGCTGCGCCAGGACGGTGGCCAATTCGGCTGCCACACTTGGCAACATGGCAGAACAGGAGGTCATCCGCTGCAGTATCTTATCACATGGTGCCATACCAGCGCTGGTGGAGCCTTTGAAGTCCACAGACACACAGGTCCTGGTGAACTCCACGCTTTGCCTGGCAGTATTGGCTTGTGAAACAGGAGCTAGGGCAGAGGTTGGTGTTGATGTACATCTTATGACAGTTTAGCCTTCTGCCGTCTTCTCATATTTGCGAATGACATTTCGAGATGTTTTGCATAAAGGAAATATCAGCTAATGGTTTTACTGTTACTGTTTTTATCCTTAAGCACAATGTATAAAACAGAAAAACAAAGTTCTTTATAAACAATTGTTTGTTATAAATTGTCTAAGAATAGTGTATATGCTTTCCTTGACCACCTACAATTCACTCCTTGTACATATAGCTACTAAGTGCAAGAGGCCTTCACCCACTGGTCAATTTGCTGCACACCTATCAAAAAGAGGTGTTGCACAATACATGCTTGGCTGTCAATGTCTGTGCCACTGATGTGCCCACCGCTGTGGAGATGTGCAAATTTGGGTAAGACACTGAGATGAAAGATAACCATGACATCAAACATGACTGATGTCAAGTTACAGTGCCGTAAAGATGTAGCGGTTTGAAGCCAATTTAGGGTAGTCTCTTAATCAGCCAGTAGATGGCAGCATAAGACAGTTTTCTGTATCGCTCCGATAGAAAGTCCTGGTCATTTTGTTTAAATGTGTGTCCGTGTGTTTGTGTTCATTTTTATATTCATCATCAATGTCTGAATATATGTTTGTGTGTGTCTTAGAGCCTTGGAAATACTTCAGCAAATCAACCAATCAGTGAATCGAAGAAGCAGTTTCAGCAAGTTGGCCATGATCAGCCTGCTTAACTCCAATGTGTCTGTCAAATACAGCCTGACAGGTCATTTGGCCGCCACTGACGTTATTGGTGATGGCTTCTATGACGCCGGGAAGGTGTGTGTGTGTGTGTGTGTGTGTGTCTATACTATTGACATGGATATAAAACAGGGGTCACTTAGAGGAATCTGAGCCAAAATCAAATAAATGCCTTTTGTCAAATCTAAAACAACATACTGTAAAGGATAGTTTGACATGTCTTGCACACAACATCTATTTTTCTATCTCCCTCTGTTAGGTGCCTGCAGCTCAGAGGGTTCTGACTTTAAAGGAACTGTCCACGCAGCCTGTCAACAAGAAACGGCCCATCATTTTTGTCAATACTGCAACCGAGTAGGTTTTCTTGATTTTCTTTCATTCATTCATTACGTCTTGAAGAAATACAACAAAAAATTGTTTTCTTTATTTGTATAGATCAGATTAGAACCCAGTAAAAACTGAACGTTTAGCCATCAGAGGTTTTTGGAAATATATCCAGGAACTGACAGCTAACTGGCCCTTTTGCATAACAAGTACTACAGAGTGGGAAACTAACAGAACTACCACGCAGATGCTGCTAGAGCGTTGGCAAGATTCCTATGCTACCAGCCACACCATGTAGTCGGTACAATTTATCATGGCTGTGACATCTCCTCTCCCCTTGTCTGCTCCAATCCAGTGGTCCACTTTTTCCCCCTCTCTCCGTTGCCTTCAGTGTGCTCTGCTAGTGTGGCCTCTCAGGGTAAACATTTTTAAAGATGGCAACGCACTCGCAGTAAAAGAGCCTTTGTGTTTGGACTAATGGGCTTACAAACACAATCATGCAAATGCTGCACAGCCAGGAGGATGCCTGAACATAATACACATGCATGCTGACTGAGACGCACATAGAATAAAAAAATACAGGCTGTACATGTGCACGCCAAAGGGAGCAGTTCCCCCTCAGGGAACCTCTGGTCCACCCCATTACCACCATGTCCCCCCTTCAGCATACATATACACAACATCTCAGGAATTCTTAAGCAGTGTGTTGTGTAATCCTGAAACCTGATAAAGCGACACAAATTCTTTAATGTGTTATATTTCCCCCCTCTATCTCCTGGTCTAACATGGTGCATTGTATGACTTAAGAATAATTACTCTGACCAGGTTTGTTTGTGTGATATCTCAAAAACTTGATAATGTAGACTTGTAAGATATGAAGAAGTAAGAAGTGTTGCAGTCATACAATTAAAATAGTTTTGGCCTTGATTTTAAAATAGCAGAGGAATAAGGGAGAGCGCAGAACACCAAGGTGACAGCGTCTGTGTATGTAAGGGCTGGGGATACGTACCGTTTCATCAAATACTCACTTATCTTCACTTACTTTTGAGAACTGTATACTGGTTGTTGTTGCAATCGGTAAAGGGTAGACCTAAATGAAGAAACAGATGAGCTAAATTTCCCTCGGGATTAATAAAGTATCCATCTATCTATCATGTGGAGAAATGTAAGGATTTATTGGAGAAGGCACAGGGGATGAGGACAGTGAGCGGTGGAGTAGATCTGAGCTGGGCATCATGGCTGATGATATAACTCTGGGTTATGGCAACAAGGCTGCTGGCTAGCAAAGGAGCGCCACACAGACCCATACTACCATGTTTAGTATACCCGAATAAGATTTAGTATGTCCCAATAGGAAGAATGTTGTATGACAAAAAATGTTGTATGACAAAAAATATCAGGTTGTCCCACTTCATTTGGTCAGTATCCAAGCCAGCATGCTCTTCTGGCAACTCCAAATGTAGAATTAATGGGTTTATTTTGTTAAAGATCAATGTAATTCATGAACAAATTTAAAACACGGAATATACTATTGCTTTATTGTCTGGTGAAATACACCGATTTAGAATGATTTTTAATGAACTGTCTGTCAATAGGAACAAGAAAGAGGATGACAAACAGAAAGAGGAGGCCCGAGCTGAGTCTCCTGCAGAGAAACCATGGAAGATGATGGAGGACGTCTCTTTGCAGATTTTAGTTAAAGTTGCCAAAGAATCCATTATCTCACTAAGTGATGAACGAGAGCGGTGGGCTTCCCTGGCCAGGTAACGGATTAATGCAACACAAAACCAACATGCAGAGATATCTATGAATAATCTGAAAATTACATGATTGGCCACCAATGTTTGAACCATGGGAAAAAATAAACATACTCTAGAAACGGTATTTGTAAACCACCTCATAAAATGTTGGTAAAGGATCACAAAAAAAGTGGCATTTAACATCTTTTTAGAACCAGTGTGAGGCTTGAGAATGCAACACAAGGGTAATACATTGGGTAATGGGTTTTGTGTGTCTGGTTTTGGATGTTAGGCTGGTGAATGAAGCCATGGGCGGAGCTGTGGAGATGGAAAAGTTGCACAAATTCCCATGGGTGCTGCACCTCAGCGAGCTCAAGTTTCAGCTTCAGTCTAATGTTGTTCCCATCGGCTTGATCAATAGGGGAATCTACTGCCACAGGGCAGTTCTCTTCAAGGTACCACTGACACAGCTACCACACAGCAGTATCAGCTCCCCCCTCTGTTGCAATCCCTTCCTTTGCAGACTTTACGATTCACCCACACCTTTTTACTATGAGAATAGTTTCTATTTTAAAGCTCTTTTCTAAGTTCTTCCCATCCTTCACTGAAAGTACCGCAATTCTAACCCTCTCCATTCCATATCTCTTGTTTCCAAGTCCTTATATGCCAGGTCTCTCTCCTCTCTCTTTGGCTTTTCAGTGTGTGGCTGATTGCATCGGGATGAGCTGCTCACTTGTAAGGGGTGAGTACAACCGGGCTTGGAACGAGGTACTCTTCTTCAATGGGAATCCCTCCAGGAATGAGCGCCCTTCACAGCCCTGCCGCTACATTGTAGACCTCATGCACCAGCCTGGGAGCCTGCTGGCAGCCAGTACCGCTGCTGCTGTGCAGTACCAGACTATATAGATTTGGGACTTTAGGAAGATTAGCTGGTGCAACTGGCATCAGATAATGGGATCATTTTAAATGAAGCAAATATAGACCAATACTGTAGTGTAGAAACACTGGAGTACATACTGCTGTGACCTTTTATTGAGATGCATTGTAGATATTGGCTGGTATGTATTTGTATTTGAGTATCAGTCAAACTGTTTGTGGATTGCTTGAGTATAAACGTGTCTTCATCTCAATAAAACACACTGCTTTAACATGGTTCTTTGCCACAGAGGGTTTTCAATGTTGTAACTGCAGATAAAAGGAGGTCAAAATGTGGCACAGTTAAACTCTGTTTGTGGTTTAACTAAGGTCAGATAATTGAAAGGAAAATATATGTTGTTGTCAGGAGACATCGTGCCTGCAAGGATTACTCAACTCTGAATAAAGTTCCTGGAATATGTGTCTGCGTTTTTCCCTTCTTTTACCAGTATACATTTTGGTCACTGCTCAAAAGATAAAAGTAATTTTTTTAAATATACAAAAAACATACTTCTTATGGTAAATGTAATGTGGTTCAATGCCCCTAGAGGCACATTTGTAATTTGTGATAGCCTATTGGGCTATAGAAATATAGAATTGACTTGACCACTTCAGCAACCTCATATAGTTTCCCCCCGCAAACATGTTTTCAACGTTTGGGTCATTTCCTTCCGTTTCTTTACGTTCCCATCGACTGTTTCAGACTGCCAACTCCCGCAGGTGCACCATGCTGCAGTCTCTCACGAAGAAGCAAGATCAGGAGACACACAGCTACAGGTTGCTTGTGCAACAATTACTGTGGTGAACAGGAGTGGGTTTGCAGGGGTTAATAGTATTTTGGGGATTGGGGGGGGATTTTTTCTTCTTCCACTATTTCTACTCATTTTGATTTATTTGAGGAGTTAGGGTTGAGTGAAATGTGTAGACTAATTTGTTCAGAAAGGTCTGAGCAGTACAGTTAATTATTTTCTAACTCATGTGAAAACAACAATGTTCTCAGTTCGCCATAGTGTTCAAGAGTATGTGATATAATGTTGTGGATTCTATTTTGAAAAGCGTCAGGAAGTCGTGCCAATGGGGTTAACTGTTTTACGGTTGATTGCTGTCAAAAGCTATGCATGTATTTATGTATACTTGGGATATATTTGATTGACCAGGATGTTCTTCTACTATTTTCAATATGCACTCCAAAACTCCACTGGGACTTCTTCTTTGCTGCTTTCTGCAGGTCTGCAGTCTCTCAACCGTTATAACGAGACTACAGACTGGCAGAAGAAACTGACCCCAGAACAGTTTGTAGTCACTAGAGAGAGAGGGACTGAGGTGGTAAGTACTACTCAAAGCACACCAGTACACCGTTCATGTCAAACCAACATGCTTTGTCTCTAGACATACATTTTCTGATATACATCAGCAGCACAGTTCCAGGTGGACTTTGGTCTTCACTGTAGTGTTGGTCTGGGTCAGGTTCAACCTGCCCAGCATCACACGTGCTTTATGAATTGGAAGCCCTCAGCTTGAAACACAGCATGCAACAATACAAATCAGGACACGTTACTGTATTGTGCTGACAAAGGCATTATCATCAAACACCTTAAGAAGACAAAGCAAATAACATGTAACTTATTTATATGTATATGCCCCTAACTGTGTGTGTGTGTGTTCAGCCTTTTAGTGGGATCTATCTTAACCATTCTGAAGTTGGGATGTACCACTGTGTCTGCTGTGAGGCTCCACTTTACAGGTAACAGTTTAGAGATGTGTGCATGTGTGTCCACAAGTACATATTTTTCTATTCATTAAATATTGGTATTCCTGTTTTTTATTAGTCTATTCAACGTTAGGATTGCTACTTAATTTCTTTGTATTCGGTGCAATGACAATAAAGGAATTATTTTCAACACTGTAGGATAAAAAATAAAAAAATTCTGACAGCCATGAGATAATTTTAGTGTTAGATGTTCATATGTAAATGTGAATGCAGATGCTCAATGAGTAAATGTTCCTTCCTGTCTTAAAAGTTCAGAGGCAAAGTATGACTCGGGGACAGGCTGGCCTGCATTCAAAGAAGCTCATGGGACATGGGAGAGGGATGGAAGCCACACCTCCATCATCCGTCGCCCCGACAACAGCCTGGGCAGTGCTGGGACAGAGATTCTTTGTAAAAATGTGAGAATTATTTTCAATGAAGCCAAAGTTTAGTTTGTGTGGTATAGTTGCTAATATAGCCTTGTGTGCATCTTTTAAATATATATCAAACTATAGCAGTATAGTTGGAATAGTATGTATGTATGTATCTCATTAATAATTTGCATTTAGTTTCCTTTCCATTTTCTTCCAATACAAGACTTCTATATGCTTAGTGTCTGACTTTGATGTGTTTGTGTCTGCTGCAGTGTGATTCCCACCTGGGTCACGTGTTCGATGATGGACCCGACCTGACCGGTCAGCGGTTCTGTATCAACAGCGTGGCCCTCGCGTTCAAACCAAGGGAAAAGCACACACCTGACAAGGATGAGCTTGAGTAACCTGTCATGAAAAAACAATTGTGTTTATTTCAAAGTCCCTTTAGGAGGCACAATTTAGGACCACCTACATGTCACTCCATGGTTTTGACCTAAACATGTAGTGAGAAGCTTTATGTGGGTGTTATTCATTTAATTTCAAACATCCTGGTGTAAAGAATGAAGCTCAGCCTCTTGGTAGGATTAGTGGATATACAGTACGCAATGGAGGGAAATCTACATAAAGAACAATTAATTGAAATACTTACCCACATTTTTTTTATTGTTAAAGTTTTGTTGATTTGGTCATTTTGATTTAAAACTGAATTTATGAATGTCTTTATATCAGAATCTGAAACGGTGTATGTTAGCAAATACATAACATGTTAGTTGGTCATGGGTGCATAACAATGATCAGTGCAATAGTGTAAAAACAATAACAAAATAAGAATGTCAATTTACAATAAAGTATGGTAAACAAATATATGAGAAAGCGTTAACATATTTATGTTATGTATGTTATTAGGTGCCTGTTAAAGTGTGAAGTTGTGACAGATATTGTCCTGGACATGTATGAGTCAGAGTCAGTGGATCCCAGGCCTGAGGAGGAGACCAACTGCAGTCGGGGAAGAAACTGTTAGTGGCGTATAGTTTTGGTCCTGATTTATTGTCCAGGGTGGGAGGGGCCGGCCACAATCTCACCTGATTGCCTCAGGGTCTTGGGTAATGCCCGAAAGCTAAAGAACTGACCAGTGTTGACTGCAGAGTCACATGGTGCGATAGGGGCGGGCGGGGCTGCTCTTGGCCTCTTGGACCTTTTTGACCTCTGGGCTCTCTGTCGGCAAGCTGCAGAGAGTCCAGGAGTGGCTCGGTGAGGACTTTGAGTTGGCACATGAAAGTGCTCCAAAAACTTTTTAACCATCAAGGTCAGGGCGACGCGCCTGATGTTGTGTTCCTTGTTTATTTTGTGGATGTGGAAAGGCTGGAGGTGGTAAGCAGGCTGCTACGTAGCAGCTGATCAGCCCAGTGCTTCATGGTGGACAGAGAGGCTGAGTCTGGCTGCGCAGCAGAGGTTGTGTCTTATAAAAAGCCAGTTAACGTCCCACTCCTGAATAGCGAGCGTCGTGACAGTCCCATTGTCTTTCAAAGTGACAGGAAAACATTCAGGTCGTTTGCCGGGTGAAATCATTCACAGATTATAGTGATTTGGTCTGACACCTCGCCAGACAGAAGCAATCTCTCACAGCCTGTATTTGGATTCTTTAAACCCATCCTTGTCCCCACTCCTCAAGACCTTTTGCATTCTTAGATGTGAACCAGGGTCTGTTATTGTTTCTGATTACCTTTGAGTACCAGCTGTCTCCACAGAAGCTAACGCATGACCTAACAGCTTCTCTGTACACATCAAGACTGTTGGTAGAATTCCAGAAAACCTCCAAGTCTGTATAGTCCAAGCATGCCGAAAGATCCTCCACAGCCTCACTGGTCCACTGGTCCACTGGTTTAATCCCAGTGGGGCACGTTGTGATAGGCTGTGCTGCAACAGTGATCTAAAAGTGTTCTCCTCTCTGGTAGAACATTTAAGAAAATATGTTGGGGGAGTTCACGGCTGAGATTACCTTTGTTAAATTCACCAAGGGCAATAAGTAAATAGTTTGTGTTTTTCCGCTCTCCACACAGTCGGCTAGCATGCACTTTGCCTCCTGCGCGTTGGCCTGCGATGGAATGTAAACACCGACCAGCAGGAATAAAGTGAACTCAAAGAGGAAGTGAGGTCTGTCTCGGTTGCTGAAAAAGGTTTCCAAATCAGGAGAACAGCGCCACAGGATCACTCACACTCTGTCACACCAACTCCTGTTGGTATAAAAACAGATTACTCCACCTTTTGATTTGCCAGAGGGCTTCGGGTCACGATCCGCTCTGAACAGCTGGAGCCGTGTTATAATTCCACACATCCATCACGGTCTTTGTGAAGCACAAACGGAGGGGCAAGGAAACTCAGTTTTTCCTCCACGTTACCCATGTTTAAGTCATCTTTGTTTGAGATTGCAAAAACCCAGGAAGTTATGACATTGTGCTTTGTGTGTTTGTCAGTCTGGGGCCACATTTACACTATAAACTGTTTTGTATGGATAAGGAATCATGTATACTTGAATGCTAAGTTGGCAATACATGCACATTGTGTTTGTTCTCTGAATATAGGGTCATTCGATTTTAAAGTCATTATTTCATTTAAAATGTATTGCTGCCGCCCACAGATGAACACGCTGTAGTATGACCTCGTCTCTGCAAGTAAAGCAAGTTAATAGTTGACTAAACAGAACATCCTCTATTTCACATTGTTTGTCCCCCACTTTGTCTGTTTATGCATTTCTTCCGTGTCTTTTTTGAGGTTGCTTAAAGCCGCTATGGAATAGTTGACTGCAGACAGAAACAGACGGGACAGAAATACCGAGACAAAAAGAAAAAGTTAGAATAGTAGAACCTGGGAAATCCCATAGGAGAAGAGGACTGCTTCTTGTGTGTATCCTCGTAGTGCTGGGATGGCTGGAGTCTGGCGCTGCGTGTTGCCAGTGGTGATGCTGATGTTTGTGTGTCTGTGGGGTTCTGCTGAGGCTGTTGGGGGGGCTAGGAGTCGACCGCGACTACAAAGACGACCTCCCAAGAAGCCGAAAGTCGACCCGGTTGACTTGATCCCAGCTGCACAGAACATAGACATACAACAGGTAAACAAAACGGGAGGAAGGGGTGGAGTATATAGACTGTTGTATGAATGATTATTTTGTGTGTGTGCTGTTTTTATTCCTTGTGTGTGACTGTTGTCTCTAAATCAAGCTACAGAACTAGAGAGGTAGAGTCCCAACGGCAGATATGGATTGGCAAAAAGTGACCTTTTATAATTTCCATTCTAAATGTAATATTGACAAGGCTGGACAAAGATTTCTGATGTCTTATTTTGATAAATGCATATACAAAGCACGGCCTTCAGGTAGTGGAGTGCAGCAGCAGCCTGATATAAAACCAGTTCACAGTGCCTTCTGACCTTTGCACCCTGACAGTGGGGTTCTGTTTATCGCTTGCTTTGTGACATCATGTCACAATAACACAAACAAAACGTTTTGCAGAATAGTGAGAAACAAGCATTGCTTTGAGGCAAACGAAGGCAAGTGATCTTGGGAGCTTGTTTCAGCAAGTAAGTTTCCTGAGCCTCTAACGTGTAAATCTACTTATTCATGGCATGATGGTCATGCTTATGTAATTGGGTCAATATTGTGTTTTAGGCAATAGCGTGGATTTTTAGTGAGAAAACAAAAGATAATAAAACAGTATATTTGAAGCAGATGTATTCTGTAGTCGAGAAAGTTATTGTCACTCTAAATATTCACTTTGACTTCATGTGAATCTGGTAAAATGGGGCAACTCCGAGAGACGGGCTTTACAGGATGAGGATTGTTTGTGAAATGTAAAAAAAAACTTGGGTCCAAGGCTGAAAATGTTTCTTTTCCTTGTGTCTCTGTTCTGATCCTGCATGTTTGTGTTGCAGATGACGGGAACATGGTACCTGCTGAACACGGCCTCCAAATGCTCCTACCTGATAAATCATGGGACGAAGGTGGAGCCCACCGTCGTGACCCTCACGCTTTCCCCCGAACAAACATTATCTGTTAGCACCAAAACACGACGGTAAGCACCAGCATTCATGTACATGTTGTGCATGTAGCTCACTTAGATTCTGAATGATGTGGTTTGACTATACAGCATTAAATGTATTTGTCTTGTCTTCAACAAGCCAATGCTACTTAAGAAGAGGACAATGTATCCCTTCTGTTTGAGATGAACAATAGCATTTTATGAGGGGTTTCAAAGGTTTTAAATACATGGTTGTGAACCCCAATGCATGTTTTTACTGACATGTTTTCATCAAATGTCTCACCTGACACACAATTCTCTCCTCAGTAATCACCAGTGTTGGGAAATATTACAGGTCTACAATTTAACACCAACCCCAGGCAAGCTAAAACTTAAAGGTCAGTGTCTCCCGAATGGAGCCTTATTGGTTAACTCTAATGCAGCCTCCCGTTGGCCGACCGTGACCTCTGTTTTTTTCCACTAGGAGCTCGTCCTGAGCTGGACACTGAGATAGTGATTGGAGAGGTGGTCTACGACTCCTATGCGATCATGTACTACCAGAAACGGGGCCAGATCACCATGAAGCTCTATGGTGGGTTCCTCAGCCATGTGGCCTTGGTTTGGTATTTCAGATCTTACAGCCAAGTGGGAGACCGGATCTTATTCTACTCGAACTCGAGACATCATGGTGTTGTTCTTGTGTTCTGTTTGCAGGTCGGTCTGTAGACAATCTGTCCGAGCCGATGTTGACCAAGTTTGAGCAGCTTGCTGAAAAACAGGGTTTGGGCCTGGCATACCTCTTCCCCTTCCCCACCTACAGTACGTTTGTGTCACCCTGAACAATACAGTTAAATACACTATACTGGCAAATGCTATATTTAATGTCAAAGATTAAAATCTAGCTTGAAGAGATCTCCATTGCATTGATGACTGACATAAAGGATTAGGACGTCGTAACACACCTGCCTACTCGTATATAATAAATAATTCTGTGTTTTTTCTTCTTCTTCTAGGTCACTGCGGTAAAGTGGACCAGAACCATGTAATCAGTAAGTTTAATGCAGAATAAAATAACATGAGCATAATTCTTTGACGTAAAAAAAGGTGTGATAATAAAAAGACTAATACAAATGGACAGAGGTGACCGTAACATCAAATGGTTTCCAGTTCTTAGCCGTCAATGTAGTTCTCAGTTCTTAATGTATAGTACATGGAGTATGTTCACAGGTCACTGCAGACATCAGCATGGTGTCGTGCTCTGGAGCGCTCCAGGCTTCATGCATTTCTATTCAGTTTTACTGGTGATTTACTGGTTCAGTGCATTATTACATGTCAATCATGATTTCACCTCTGCAGCTGCGCTTCTGCTGGTGCTGTATGTCAAAATATGTATTCTCCTGCTGTTTCTCTGGTACATGTGTGGAATTTTCTGTAATTAGTTTTATGGTAAGACGAGGTGTCTAAACTGTAGACATATGTATGCAGCAATGCCAATGAGAGAGATCATGGTGCAGTAATTGCATCTGAATTAAGTGGTTTGACTATGATAGGTTAATGGAATTGATAAGAAATATTGTGCGGCTGTTAATCAGATATATTGTGAATGTAACACCTATTATGTTGCTTAAATGCATTGCTTTCGTATTGATGTTGTAAAAGCGATTTGGAGTTAAATAATATCTTATCTCAAATTTTGTTTTGAGGAGTATGCTGAGGAATTCATTACAATCTTTGCAGGACCACAGCCAACATGGGTTCACTTTCAGTTATTTAAACTTTGTCAACATGTTATTGAATCCCCGACCCCTGATTAAAACAGCAGCACAGCTTCTCTGTCATTGAACCTGCCACTCTTTGTTCTACAGACTGTGTCCCCGTATGCTGAGGAGCTGACCGGTCCAGCCTGGCAGGGGCCCAAAGTTCACAAACAAATATCTGAGGATTGTATCATTTAGAATATTTTTGTTATAAAAGACTGCAACACAGTCTTATATTGTAAAACCTGAAATGTTACCAGTTACAGATGAATAAAGCCAAATGAGCAGAATCAAGTTTTTGTCAAATGTTTTCAGTTTAAAAAACACCAGGAACCATATCTGATCTGGCACCAGCTGACTGGGATGAGATGCCAAATCAAGTTAATGAAGCAGAGATGTGGAGGGTTGAGAGAGTTGGGTTACAGAATCAGGTCATCACAGTATGTGTGTTCCACAACCAGCTGATTGCAAGTCTGTGCTTATCTTCTGTGCTTGTCTTTGCAACGAGGGGCTCTGATGAGTCCATCAATAACATGTTGCAAATGGAGAATTCAAAGCCAGAACATGAACAGTGATGGATTTATGAAGCAAGATTGGTCACATAAAACAGAGGTTTATGCAACATGTCATGCTATCCAAGACACTTTACTTTATCCAACTCTTCTTCTCACTCTGATGTTACAAAACTTAAACGACTCGAGTTTCAAACGTTTTATTAAACGATCAACACTCAAGATGAAGTGCAAAGAACAATTTACATCACCATAAAGAGAGCTTTTTCATGATAAATAGTAAACATGTTTACATTAAAAAGTTTTTCCATTTTAACGCCTCAACGCAGGTGTCGATTTAATTTGCGGCAAAATAATTAATTTGGTTACAACTCGTTTGTTTTATCTAAAACGTTTACATGTATCTTGATTTATATAGATTATATGAGCCCTCTTTCAATGATGCTTACATTTAACAAATGTGACTCTAATTAGTTATTTTTTATTGTGTACGTGGTGTTTTTTTAGCTTTCATGTAACATATGACTAAGAAATGTGCACTCTTACCAAACAGCGGTTTTGAGAGTCCAGGCATGCAACGCCTTTGTGATGGAGAAGAAGGAAGAGGGAAGGGCGTTAAAAGAACCCGATTATTTACAAACTCTCCCTTTGCCCCCCTCCCTCCATCCACATATTCCAGTTGTGTAACAGTTGTGATATTTGCATGCCAGTGAGAGAGGCCAAAGAGGTTTTGAAATCCATAAGCTAGCAGCCGGACAGGGGAGGAGTCAGAAAGAGGAGGAGGGGATGGGGAGCCGGACTGTGCAGGATATAAGGAGCCTTCACCTCCCTTCTGCTCCTCTCCTGATACTTCACTCACCGCTGCAGAAGCACAGAACACAAGGAGAAGCCATGAGGAACACAATGCTGGGGATGCTGGGCGCCCTGATGTGTGTGCTGGCGGCCTGCGCCAAGGTCGTGCCCGTTCAAGACTTCGACCTGGAGAAGGTGAGGAAGTATTACTACTTCAAGATGAGATAGATTGATTGATATATCGATGGATAGATAGATACTTTATTCAACCCCAGGGGGAAATCTATTTGTAGTGGCAGCAAACAAGGTTACAATATATACAATACAATAAAATAGCAGAGCAGGTCATATTACATTCAAGAAAATGTAATAATTAAATACTAAAGAAAATTAAAAAGAATGTTAAGTATGTAGAGTGTATATAAGTAAGTGCAAAGTATATAAAGTGAAACCGTGCAAGGGTTACTGATTCAATTTGAGGAGGATTTGACCAGAGGTGTTTTATCATAAAGTCTAATAGCAGTCGTCAGGAACGTTCTCCTGTGTAAAGCCCTGTTCTGTCTCCTCTGTCTCCTTGATTGCTTCATTCCCTTCACCTGCCCTCAGCCACTCTCGTCTCGTTACTGTTTCATGCCGTACACCTGTTTCACCTCCTATATATTGTGCCAGTCTTTCCTTTGTCTCCTGCTGGATTGTTGTCTGTAGTCCTGTCTTTCGTGTTGCTAGTGTGTATTCCTGACCTGCCTGCCCCTTTTTGGAAACCTTTTGCCTCAGTAAAGAGTGTTTTCTGTTATCCACACCGAGTCCTGTTCGTTCCTCTGCACATGAGTTCTTGCCCCTACCTGTGGTGCGACCCGTGACATCCTGTATCTGGAATGTTCTCCTGTATCAAGAACGTTCTCCAGTACCTGTAATGTTCTCCTGCATCTGTCTTTGTGAAGCGGAGCTGAAGCAGTCTGTTGCAGGACGTGCTCCGCTATCCCTGCAGTAGTTGGTGAACGTTGATAGCTACAACAATCACTAGGGAATAAAGTCAGACAGAGGTATTTATATCTGTGGTTGGTTAATGAGTTTCATGGAATCACTTGTGGAAGACTCCACTTTTAAAAGTAGTTAATATAGAAGATGGGTGTTGTATAATAATACATGTGCTGCAGTTTAGATATTGTCAAGTAATAATAATATATTTAATTTATATAGTGCTTCTAAGGTGTGTTATGTTCATACACCGCAGACCAGGGGTAAGTGTCTTGCTTAAGGCCACATCAACTAGGTCGGGGATTGAACCTCCAACCCTCTGATTGAAAGATGGACCTGCAAACCACTGAACGACCGTCGCCCTGGAGAACTGCCTTGATTAAAGGTCCTCATCACCCTTCATTACGCCCTTCTATCTTTTTCTTTTGTTAGATGGCAGGCAAGTGGTATATCGTTGGCTTGGCCACGAATGCCAAGTGGTTCGTGAACAACAAGGCAGTGATGAAGACCACTACTGCCATGTTAGTGCCCACTGGAGGAGACCTGAACCTCACCTATGCCAACCTGAAGTGAGTGATTATGTCCCTGTACTGTCAAATGTAAACATCTTGATGACTGTAGAAGACTAAGTAAATATTCCTCATTTAGTGCTGATGGTTCCTGCTGGAGAACGACCCAACTTGCTAATAAAACGGACACACCTGGACACTTCTCCTTCCACAGCCACAGTGAGTAGAGAGGCGTGCACACAAGGGACACGCATGGAAGCGTTCAGCAGCATGACCTGTCTATTTCTGCTTTCATCAGTTTGGAACAATGACAACGACATGCAGATTGTGGACGTGGCGTACGATGAATACGCTCTGGTCTACACTGTCAAGACACAGGAGAGCGTGTCGGAGGTCCTCACCCAGCTCTACAGTAAGTCTGGACCAGTCACTACACCAAGGGAAGGCACATGATGTTGAATGTGTGTGTTCAGGAATTGGTTGATGACACAACTAATTCTGTGTTTGCAGGTCGCACTCCTGAGGTCACGCTGGTCCTGCAGCAGAAGTTTACCCAGTTCTCCCTGGAGAATGGCGCCCTCCCTGACAACGTTGTTATCTTGTCTCAGAATGGTATGTCATGAACACACAATAACTGCACACATACTTTGATGTACATGCATTTGAACTGTTCCTGGAAACGGTTCAGACCTTTGCTCACTGGCCTCCTCATATGTGTTGTTACAGGCGAGTGTCCCCTGGTCTGAAGGGTCCCCCGCTATTTGCCATCCTTCATCTCTTGCTGTCCCAGGATTTCTTCTCAGAGGAATCTCATTTTTCCTGCTCACTGATATTTGCATCCTCTCAAAGCTACACATTCAGCATTTTATTCTGTCCCTGCTGCATACCAAAGACTAATCCTGATCGTAGTTCAGGACTCATTACAACTCACACATTGACTGTGGCATCAGAGTGGAACCAAAAAGGGCTGATGTTGAAACAAAGGGAATGCTTAAAAAGGCCTGTTCTACTGTTTTGTTAGAAACTCAAAACCGGAAAAAAACCCAGAATGAATCTTTCACTGTTCAGCCTGGTTTTGTGTTGTTGGCAGAAATAAAAACTGCATCATAAATTCAAGTGTTGAGCTTCTGAAAGTCAGACGAGTGGATGTAACATCCTGCCCTTTGGGCTGAGTAACAGACACAAGATGAGAAACAGAGTTAGAGGATTAGTCATGCACATATATGGGTTTGCAAAATACACTGGCCCAGTTAAGAATGTCTTGGGTAAACACAGATGTTATTAGACATGACTGATCTGTGTGATACAGGAGTAATGTTACTGAACTATCAGCTTTTACACTTAAAATCTACAGATACTCAGCTCATCGCGTCATTCCGGGCTGAATCTTGACCTGAATCTAACGACCGGATTGGCGATGATCGCGTTGCACTGTGGGTAATGTAGGCGCCAAGTTCGACGTTGTGAGGCTGCCAAAGGAATGCACTGCGAGAGGCAGCAGTGGAAGATCTGGAGTTTATGGTGTGTGACGTCTCATCGTAGATCAGCTTCAAGCTGTGGTCAGACCACTGGAGTCTAATATCTGACCAACACTGCGGATAACCATAAGCACATGTAATGTTCGACAGCAGTCACAGCACGTACAGCAGTAGCTACTCGTACCCCATGGTGCTGGCCGTCTGCTCAGCTCCTCGTTGGCCATTAAATGCTGTTTTGAGCTTGTTTTGAGTTTAATACTTTTTCTTTAAACGTTTGTAATTTTCTACTAATACCAAACAGCATATTAGTCTTTAAACGTATACCACGTGGTTGCTAATAGTGTTTAGATTAATATAATTTGTTTCTCTCTTTCTTCTCTAATCTACTGAGGTGGTACCTGAGCTGGTTGTGATCGGCTGCATATAAATACTCTTACAGGGATAAGCAAAGTATTCCTTTCACTGAATGCTGTTTTCCTTAAATCACGTTTGAAAGAAACTGCACCACCTGACCACAAGGGGACAGCCTCTGCCCAGTCCCAGACACACCGGATACAACTCGTCTCATCTCCCTGCATGTGATGCATCGAGCACTCAAACTGCTTCATACAGGGATGCAATGGATACGATGTGTAGTTGTGATTAATTCCATCCGTGACTCTGTCTCAGGTGGATAACTAACACCAAATACAATACTTTGTTGATATATTATTATACTTAAAATGGCAAACCCGTTTGCACCTATGTCGTTTGTATAGAACTCATCCTTCAAAATAGATGATGGACTGGATCTCTGCACTGCTTAACTGTCTTTGTATTCCAAGGCATGTTCACTTTCTCGAGGGCCAGGATGCTCTGTCGAGTCGACTGGTGGGGTGAAATGCAGCAAGCTAGAAAACGGGAGTGGTGCCATGTCGCTGTGGGTCAAATTCAAAGGCCTGATGTTCTGATTATTACATGGCTGAAGGTCCAAGATGTCCATGAAATGTCTTGTGTACTGTCTGATTCATAATGCTGTGTGAAGATATCTATTTGTTGACATGAAAGTGATGCAGAAAAACCCCACATGTTAAAGATCAAACACTCTTTAATGAACTCAATAGAACTGAAAGCAACTCGGAGCTGATAATCCATTAACATCGTTATGTTCAAACCACATATCAAGGGCATGTGTGTGTGTGCTCATGTATAGTCTGAGCAATATAATGATAAACTAAAGGAAATGAACGGCTTTGCCTTCATGGATGTGATGTGTGAACGGAGGAAGTGTGTGAGGCCGCGGGCGAAGCTGTCCCACTGTCTCTGATGAAGTGATGTACAGTTAGCGCTCAACCACAACGGTGCACAACATCATTCATGCAACAGGGCGCCACGGCAGCGATTTAAACAGACGGACATAGAGAAAGCAAATTCACAACGAAATAACAAAGTTGGCAGCTGGTTTCACATTGTTCTGTAAATGTTACGGTGAGGTGAACACGCGCAACGATGACAGGGAAAACAACGTGGTGAAGGATATAGGTGGTTGTATGTTGGCCCACAGCGGCACCGTTAGAGGGAAGCTCCATTCATTGTTGACAAAGCAGCAGCCTCCTCATTCTGAACCCGTTGCTCTTGTAATTAAACCAACGACCTTGACCATGCTCTGTTAAACATGCATGTTTGCGCGTGTGCCTGCGTCACAGAGGGGAGGAGGAGGTTCTTGTGTGCGTTGTATCGCGGGCAGCTCTCCTCTCGTCGATGTAGCTTCTCCCGCTGCATAGCAACCCACAAGCAGGTATGCTTTGGAAAGTCAGACTTGTTTTCAATTTGAGCGAAATCAGCGGGATTTCTGAAAAGTATTCTGAATTCAAAGTTAAGCTTTGATTGAGCACAATTTAAATCAGGAGACATAAAGACGCCCGAATACTCTGATTAATGAGAATTCATGGAGCAGCGGCACGTTATTCTCGTAAATTCAAGGCAGTTCCTTGAAGGCACAATGGATTAACAAGCCAATTATCATCTTAACCTTTCCCAGGTCTTAACAAATATTAGGTTTGATGATGTTTTGTATTTGATGCTGCTTGGGACTCTGAATGTATGAAGTTGTTGTGCGTCAATAGAACTTAGTGTCAGGCCAGTTGTTTGCTCTCATCCATATGACCTTCGTAAGTCATTTTTATGGCACGCCTTCTGTCCACTTCAACAAGTACTCTTCATCTGACACACAGATGCATGCACACGCTGCAAACCCACATCATTATAATGTCATTTCAATTAATTCCTCAAATCAAAGTCTGACATTTAATGCAGAAAATCTGAGCCAATCAGTAACTGACATAAGACTCAAGTGTTTGGCAAAAAACAAACGGACTGCTAAGGAAGTTGTATATTTTGAATGGTTTGACCCGTTCAAAATGAAAAGAAAGCTGCCATGCTGAGCTGGACCAACCATGGAGAGTCATGATTTCCCATCATGCACTGAGAAACCCCCTCTGCTCTTCCTCAGAAAGGAATGTCCCATACAATCGAATGTCATAAGATTTAAACATAAAACTCTATATTTAATACATAAATAATGTAATGGACGGACATATGATATTATTGTAATATAGATCTGACATTTCTCATTAGTATTTATGTACTGGACTCTAAATAAATCTTTCGGAAAAAAACCCAAACTAAAAACACAAAATATTATATTTACAAACTGAGTTTTGGCATCCATATTCAACTCTATATTACCACAATATAAGTGGCATGTCACATGACGGATATGAGCGCTGACAGACTGGTGCACCCAAGCCTGATAAGTAACGAAGAAAAGGGTTCGGCATGTTGATTTGATCCTTTTTGATATAAGATTTTTGTTAAAAAATAAAATCAAAATGCAACAGAGACTGTAAATAAATCTGTGCTATCACACGACCCAGTAAGTATAATTATTTGTCATATACAGTATTCAAAGGACTCCTGAAAACTCCCAAGCACAATACAAAGAAGGACTAGCCAGTTAGTTTATACACGTCTCTTAGAGCAGTTCTTTGCTGCACACCTGTCCCTCTTCTCTTTCTAATACTCTGAATATATCAAAAACAAAACAAATAAACGAAAGATATTTCTGTACACGTCTTTCCCACACCCACTGGGAGGTCATTGTCTGAAACATTTTTCCTTTCCTCCATCTTTCCTGTGATTGGTCATTGAAACCTCCTCCATCTCTGTGGCGCCCGGTGGCCTGACCAATCACTTTCTCTCTCAAAGTCCCGCCATTGGCTGTTAGATGAACCACTCCTTCTTGGACTCGTCGATGGTTTCTGGGTTGTCGGTGCCGATGATGGCCGTGTCCGCCGATTCTCCGGTGGGCTCCCCGCTGCCCTTGGCCTCGTTGGTGTGGTAGGTGCCTTTGTGGCGGAACATGTAGCGGATCAGGAACACCAGAGTACATAAGATGGTGAAGATCACCACGGCGATGATACCTGCAGAGGACACAGCAATCAGTTGCATCGTCAACCACTGCTGCAACTCAACCAACGGACACATGTTCAATACAGCCGAAAACAATTAGCTGATGGATTGATTGGTCAATTGACAGAAAATATATTAGATTTTTTATTTTACCAAAACCTCCAAACATACCAGGTTTGAACTTGTCAAATGTGAGGATCGGTGAAATATGAGAGTAAACTGAGTAATTTTTTTGTCTTAGGCTGATAAAAACATGAATTGAAATTTGAAATGGCACCTGATGCTCAGGTAACCTCAAATACAAATCTGAAAAAAACTGCTTTCAGAAATGACATTCTTTACCTCCGATGATGGCTGAGTCTCTGTTGACTCCATCAGGAATCACTCTCTCCTCGTTGAAGGGGAACTTTGCATCTGAGCACAGCAAGAAGGAACAACTCACACCGGGCACAAACTATTTATTGAAATACATAAATTCATTCTAGCAATATCACTAACTTGACACACTTTGCTGGACCAATTTGTGGGCATGCAAATATTATTCAGCAGTAAAACAGATATCAAACGTAATTATATCAATTTGTCTAGATTTATAACAACAAAGTTTTGCTTTTCAACCACGAAGCAAAAAACCACAGAGCTTATTTCCTGCTATCGTGCTCCAGCATCAATTCATACACACACCAGTGCTATGACAAGAACAGCTTATGGAATGCGTTGTTGTTTCATGAATTTGATTAAAGTTCCATGATAGAGAGCGGGTAATAACTGCTGGAATTCTCTGTCAGCAACAATGATGTAATGGCTGTGGTTCTCCCCGAATGGATAGCAGTGCAGTGCAAACGAGTGGAGGAGGGTGGACACATGGTGGGCGAAGAAAGGAAGAAGCAAAAGGAGACCAAAGGTATTGTTCTCATCTGCAATAATTATTTCTTTCATTTGTCCATTTAGGAAGACGCGCACACACGTGTAAAAGCTGCAGACATGTGTCATCAGGCCTTATTGCACACAGCGACCTGCATGAACACAACCAGCTTCACCCACAATGAGCCGTCAGCTGTTTCTGCTGCTGACTGCAGAGTTCTCCTCGGAAGTAAAGCGCATGAGTAAGACGGAGAAGAGGAGGCGGAGGTGGGAAAAGAGGTGAAAACGGCGATCAACAGAAAGGAGGAGAGCAATCCTGCTTTTTATAGTCTGTCAGCTGCATGGATGTGTTTGGTAATTATGGCAATAATTAATTGTTCCTGAAAAGATGACGGACAACGGTGGAGAAGAGAGGCGAGCAGAGAGAACCAACACTATCACAATGTCAAAGGGAAGAACAGACGTGAGGAGAATTATTTTTTTTAAACGTGAAATAGAATGAATGAGAATATAGACAATGATCATGACGGAGTGAGGGAGGGCTGGATGAATCATGGATTAGAACCATCGATAGAAATTGTAAAGATAAGCAAACACCCATCCTTTCTGTGGAAGGATGTTGGAAAACTGACTGAGTTTGGACCCAGAGTCCAGATCAACGGACTGGAGCTGGACTCTGGGTCTGGACCGATATCAGATACCTCAACGTTCCCAAAGGCTCAGTTGGCACCGAGCCTGAGGATTACGGCTGCATCCAGATTATCGACACTGAAATACTAAACACTGGTGTGGGAAGCAACCTCAGACACCTCTGTGCTGAGGTCTGTGTGTCTGTATGGATGTGTGTACCTGTCCAGGTTAGAGGTACAGTGGCAGTATGAAAGTACGAGAGATCAATCACTGAGCGTGATGTGCATCTTTACACCGTCTACATGAGCCACCTTGAGGTGATCCAAAACAAAAACACACACATGCCGTTTGCAGATGTCAAGTGACCGTTGTTATTGTCGGAAGTTATTGCTCAACTCTGAATGCACCGGCAGCAGCATGTTGAGGGTGTTCGGGTGATCCTCACCTGTGTTGTCCAGATGCCAGGGATCTGTCCCAGCAGACATTGGTGGGATGGTGGGAGGTGACGACCCACAGTTGGACTCCACCAGTTTGCCCTGGTAAGACACCGGCGAGGCGGCGGCAGCTTGTCTGTCTGTCTGACCGGCTGTCGGTGCGGCCTGGGCCTGTGCGATGGTTCTCAGTGCAGACTTGAGGGGGGCGGCGCCGTTGAACTGGACCCGCGAAAGACACCCGATAAAGCCCGGGGTGTTGTAGCGCTCGATGAGGACCGGGTCTATGGGTCCAGTTTCTGTACTTAGACACAGACACAAACTCTTTAACTGTCAGAACTTATTTACTTAAGTGGGACCATGCCCATGAATTTGATTGATAATGAAAGAAGGTAGGGCGACAGATAGAGAGAGAGAGAGAGAGAGAGAGAGGAGAAACCAGGAATCTCAAGCACCGTCCCCAGCCACTTTCAAAGAGAACTCATCAGCACCGATTTTCCAAAACACATTAATCATCCCAAATGAGAAGAGAAGAGAGTGAAGATAGAGGATGAGGAGGAAAAAGACAGAGGAGGAACAAACCAGAGAAGGAACATCTACGGACATTCACCTCTTGTTAAATTCAGAGGATGAATCATGAATTTTAGTTTCAGTGTTCATGCTACACACACGGAGGAAAACAAGATGAGCCTTAGAACATGTCCTTTCATCGACGGTACTCCTTGAGGTGTTCCTGCATGCCTGTTCGAATGCAGCCATCTGTGCACCTGTATGTCTCTGGCTTATGACACAGGCTGCTTCTCTCTCTCTCTCCTTTGACTTTCATCCCACTTTCTTCGTCAAAGAAAATGACTTCACACACTGACCAGCTGGCCCACTGAGCTCCGTCCAGCCACTGCTTTATCCTTGTTTAATCTGGGGATTACATGGGCTGCTAGAAGGTTAAATGGGCTGCTTATCTCCCAGTGTTGACCACCATCGACTGAACGCTATTGACCGGGGATGTGTTAGCGTTCTCATGAAGAACCATTCAGCGCTAATGTCGGCTCACATTAACGGGCATATCGATAATTAAAAAATGCTTCACATATCTTTGAATTAATATCAATGATTATTCTTGTTGGCTCACACACACACACACACACACACACACACACACACACACACACACACACACACACACACACACACACACACACACACACACACACACACACACACACACACACACACACACACACACACACACTGCAGAGAAGATAAGAGAGAGGAGAAACTGCAAGCAGCAACATGATTTAAAGAAATCTCTCCATCACACAGAGTCGGGTTCAGACTCAGACGCTGCATCGAAACAAACATCCTCCGACGCGCTGCACTCCAGCACAAACCTGGACTGATTTAAAAACAGCCAAACTGTCTTCAACACTTTTCTCAGAGTCGTAAAACGTATAATTCCTTCACAGAAACCCCGTCTGTGTGCACACTCAGTTAAAGTGTTCACACACACCGCTGCTCTGCTGCTACATGACTGAGCCACACCCAGAGGGAACCGCTGTTTGGACAATCCTGCAGCAAAATATGAACAAGGGATGACTAACAAGAGTATTGCTCTCTCTCTCTCTCTCACTCCCTCTCTCTGTCTCTGTGTGTGTGTGGGTGTGTTTATCCTGTCATGTCATGTCAATAAATGGGGTTCTGAGTATCTGGATATGGCTTATAATGTAATTTTCTCTCTTTATTCCATTTTGATGGGTCTAATACAAGTGTGTGTGTGTGTGTATTGCCGTGTTTGTACACTATTGATTGTGCTGCCAGGAATAGAGCTCAGCACTATCCGAGTTTCCAACATATTCATCATCTGACCTGACCTCCTTCAGAGACATTATGCGTATTCACTGTAGACTTTATCATACTTTATCTATGTGTTGAAACGATCCATTGAAACGGGCTCGACAGTTTAGTTTTGGTGCTAATGCTGCTAACACGGGAAGTGGCTGAACTGTGGCTCAGCATCTCCCGTCTGATATGCCGCCGGTGAGACCTTTTCTGCAGGAACAGAGACGAACGTGTAAATCTGCTATCAATCACTCAACACCTTGAATACAGTGTGGATGGTGTGCACGTGAGAGTGCGTGTGAATTTGAATCTAAATGCGTGGGGGTGTGCAGAATAGGTGGAGACACAGACGCACGTGGGTAAGAAGTGCCTTCCAGTCAGCGCAGTGAGCAGAATACTGATAACAAATGGAGGATATGAATATGAATACGAGTCCTCTCTCTCCCGTATGCCTGAACATGTGTTGATCACCGCAGAGGCCTGTGTGTGAATACTAATAGGCTCTCTGTTGGGAGTACAACAGGCTGCATGGCATACAATGCTGGTGAGTAAAGTCTGGAAGATTCCCTTGTCTCAGATCTTTTGTGGCCAGCGGTTTCACGAGCAGCATGTTTTCATTTTAAATAACATAATGTTGCCCATAAACATCTCACATTTAATATGTACTTGGGACTGGGCTGTCGCTGATAAGAGGCTTCGTTGGTTTTAATGGCGTACTATTTATCTCGTGCTAATGGAGGAAGGGTTACATAGCTCATACAATTCAAAAATATTAGCCCTGCAAAAAAATGTTGTGTTTGTTCAGCTCTTATGAAATATTATATGCATACAGCAAGAGAATACGCAACATGAATAGCTATTTCAATAAAATAAAACTGCAAACAGTGACCTATAAAATTACCAAAGAGCAACACTTCTCTAACGCAGTCTCAGCTAAATAATTACGAATATAACCTTTCTAAGTTCTTGCCAACAGAGCTTCATTTAGTAATTTACACCGTCAACAACTTTACAACTTTCCAGAGCCAGTCCCCACACACTCACCTTCAGGCTCTCCCTGCAAGTCTTGGGGTCGTCTAACAGGGTTTCCCAGACTGATCAATAAATTAAGTACACACTCAAACCTAAAGCTCCACACACACTAATCCTGATTAGAAGAGAGCAGGGACGTGGCTTCACAATGAAATATTGAAATGCACGATGACATATGATTAAAACTGGGTCATTGCCACGTGTCGTAATGTGAGTCCTCACACATCCACGGGGCTGGAGTGAGGACAATGGGATGTGGTGAGGTGGTTTCTTTTGGGGGGGCTGGAAGAAATAAGAAGGTAGGATGGCAAACCCTGCACTAGCAGAGAGGGAGGGTGTGGCGGCCTCTCCAAAATGTCCTGGTGGTGAGGGGAAAGGTGAGAGCCATGGGAACGAGAGATAAGATGGTCTGTGGTGTGTGTGTGTGTGTGTGTGTGTGTGTGTGTGTCTTGGTGAGTTTGTGAAAAAAATAGGAGTGGGAAAGAAATGGGGGTGACAAGAAGGGCGCTCAAATGGAGGGGCAGGGTGGGAGATCAAACCCAGTTGCCATGGCTACCAATGAAAGCTGATGTAGAGGTGAGAGACAGAAAAAGACGGGGGGGAGGGGGTTCATGAAAGTATGATGCATTTCAGACATTTCAAAGGTATATTAATGGGAATCCACCCACCACACCCTCAGTAAGGCACAAGCAAATATGGAACATGCAGTAATGCACACATGCATCCACGAACATATGAACGCAGTCGCAACTGAGAGTGAGAGAGAGAGAGAGAGAGAGAGAGAGAGAGAGACACAGACAGAGGGGCTGATAGGAATTTATAAAAGAAAAAAATAGCTTGAAAAATCCAAAACATGTGAGAAATATTTACCTACAGTTGTGAAGAGATAAAACAGACAGATGTTGTCAATGCTCTTATATTATCTTCTAATCTACTTATGTAATTTGTAAAATCTAGTCTTTTCTTGGTGTTAACATTTTGAATGTTTATATAGTTTGATAATCAAGCCGACAACTACAAACTGACCGGCACGTTTCCTCTTTTCCTCTAAACTGTTGGAATGAATGTCATTAAAATGGTGATGAACAGCAGGGAATACAGACGTGTGAAGATACCAGGTGATGGGTTTGTGGAGAAACAGAGAGATGAATTAAGGAGGTGGAGAGGAACGGATGAGAAGGGAGATAAGAGCTTAAGTGGAGGAATATGTTTTAGATATGGTAAATACACGTGATGGTTGCAACGCCCTACTGAACACACAGGTGTGTTCAATGCCACATCGAGCGTCCTCCTCCAGGATGCCAGCTTGTACTGAAGCAACGCGGACACAACAGAGCCTTTCTGTGTAATTTGCCTGCAATCCAAATAAATCAAGAGTTGGATTCCTTTAAAATGATAAAACATCACACATTTGGCATAGTGTCAATCTTCGGGGAATTCATGTTTAGCAGCAAATGTAATAAACATTTAGAGTAACAGAAATGATTAATGACTTAGACCGTGGCACACTCATGCATGATGCAAGAACACATACAAATGAAGGGACACAGGTACACACACACACACACACACACACACACACACACACACACACACAGATGCGTACAGCTGTAGTTACCTATCTGGAGTGTGTACACAGTTTGTGAGGCAAAAACAGCTTCCTCTTCTCTTCTGGCGCTTGTTCTTCCTCAATGTGCAATGTGGATCTCTTGACACGGTACCACATTGATGTCTCTCTCTCTCTCTCTCTCTCTCTCTGTCTGTCTGTCTGTCTCTCTCTTGCTCACTGCAGTGCAGTCCCACCCCCACTCCGACACAGCAGCTGGAGAAAACCTGGATCTCGGAGCCAGGCTGCCACGGATCAGGACTCCCCAGTGTTAAGTACAACTAGTGGTGGGAGTCAGGGAGGATGACGTCATGCCGTCCGCCCTCTCATACAAAGCAGTGATCCCGTACAGGTATGTCCATCTCAAAGTAAAGGCACACTGAGATTACAGAGATTACAGAGCTTGGAGAGAGGTGGGAGAGAAAACTACTCCGTATATCATCCTCATCTAACATCAAGGCTCAACAGAGCTTCAACCCGTCAGGGCGTCTGGTGTCTCTGCCCAAAGGTCACAACACAACGGCATTGGACCAGTGACTGCTTGGAAGGGAGGACACTGAGAGCACTTCTTCATGGCATGTGAGGCAGCAGTGAGTGAAGTACAAATGATTTGTACTTAATAAAGTATCTACAATGTGCGAGCTGACTACACAAAAAAAGAAATCCCCAACTCCATTAACAAGACAATTAGATTAAGTATTAATGTGCTGATTCTGCAATTAAAAGCAATCATCGTGTAAAGTGACATCTGCTGATCATCTGTGAATTCATAATTTCATTGGAGTGCTTTGTGTCTAAATGTGCTGACCATCCACTTTATAAAATGAATATTTCAAAATGTTTATACATCAAACACACAAACACACACACACACACACACACACACACACACACACACACACACACACACACACACACACACACACACACACACACACACACACACACTTGTTGATCTATTTTTGGACAAATATCCATTGAGCCAGATTTGTCATGTGATAAGGCACAAGTAAGTACAAAATAGGCATTTGGTTGACATTTTGCCTGCGGAAAATGGTTCTGATACTCAGTGTATGTTTTAAGTGAAAGCAATAATAATAATAATAATAAAAGCAGGAAAAAAAAGAATACATTCTGAATGGAAATAATACCCATTGTGCCTCAAAGTGTGTCAGAATAAAGCCACGACACCTGGGAATGTGGGCATGACTTAAGGCCTGTGTAAAACAATTGGCAGCACCCACTGGCAGCGACGTGTTAAATGAGAGTGGGCGGGGTCAACAGAACCAGAGAGACCAGCAGCATTCAAAAATTAAATAAAAAAATATCTGAAAAAGTACTGATGTACATGTCCTTTACAAGCAACCCTCAGGCGACACTCATCTGTCTCTAATAGCACTTTCACAGTGTCACTATTTCTCTTGCTCTCTCTCTCTGCCTTTGGCTCTAAATCTATTCCCTGGCTGACACACACAATTTGTGGCAATGAGGAGGACTGGGTTGGGAGTGTGCTGCTGCCCCGGGGTATGACTCATGGCCCCCGTCTATTCTACTGGGATGCCGTTGAGAGATCGTAGAAAAGTATGAAAGCTTAACTTTTATCACCTTTTTTCTTTTTAGTATAACCATATATAAATTGTTTTAGTTCAAGTATAGTTTGTGATTAAGCCATGGACTGCATACCTTTGATGAATTAGGTCGGTTTGACATTTGAAGAAGAGTTCCACAGAGGAGAGACTTTGGAGATTTGACCAGCTCCGAGTCTGGAAAGGAAATCTCCCAGTGTTTTTTTAGGAAAACTAAATTTAATAAGCCTTTACCGAAGGAGGAGAAAAATCAGCTTCAGAGTCTGGATGACAGAGCCTCCAGTTTTTACGAAGACTGAGATTTGACACTAGCTCTCGAGCTGGATAGAGGATCTCCCAATTTCTTTAGGAAACTGGATTACCGTTTGTAATAAAAACCCAGGCTGACCATTTGTAAGTGACTGAAAACAAACAAAGTATTCTGGTTCTTTAATATCATGTTACGCTCTCCCCCTGTCCACTGACCGTGTGATATTTATGTGATGAATCTACCAGAGAGACTTACACTAAGTATCTTTGGGTGAAGACTTTGCAGTGTGTCTAACAAGTGAGAGAATTTAAAGAAGGTATTGAGAGTGTAATGCGATGTTCATACTCATGTGATGAGGGTTGAGACACGTTACAGCCGACCGAGTGGGACCTAGAGCAATAGCTGTAAAACATCCTTGAGAAAACCAATAATCACATAAAAAAATCTAACGATTGGCTACGGGGCGAGATAACAGACTGTTTATACCAACATCGGTGAGACTTTTCTCTCGGGGATCACTTGGATAACTGACGGAGTGCCACCGCGTTAGTGAAGAACCCGTCGGTGCTACAATGCAGTGCATCCCAACCCTTACCTTCATACATATAGTGGTGAGCACTGATCTATATTTGCCTTCGCACACAGCAGAGGGTTACGTCAAACACAGCAGGGACAGCAGCATATGCAGCATGTGCTGAGTCATCCCTGTGCTCCACGATCAATACCACTTTAGAAAATGTACCCTTGGCAACACACACGTTAGATCTCGTGACCCTGGACCTGACAGATTCACTACGACGGCTACAACAAACAATTAGTTGTGTTGTTGTTGGCTGCTGACATTCAAACATGCCTCTTCCTGTTGTCAGTTGTACAGGAATACATCACAACACTCTGAATGTGAGACTACGCCTGCTTGAAGGCTGAAGTGCTCGGCAGGTATATCCAGGCTGCAACTAACAATTTTTTTCACTATTGATTAATTGATTTAGCGTATGTTCTATAAAATATGAAAAATGCCAGTCACAATTTGTCACAGCACGAACAAATCGAATTGCTTGTTTGACAAAAAAATCAGTTTATAGTAAGATAAAACCAGAAGTATGGCATGTTGAGCATGTTTGACTTAAAACAGGTAATTCAAAATAAAAATAGTCGGTCCTTAAATATTGATTGACCAATCAATTCCTTGTTTCAGTTCTCATTCTGACCATTGTCAGGTCTTATATCTACCACAATAGATCCATATCGAGGGCACTGTTTTAATGTGGGTCAACTCAGTTAAAAGTGTTGTATCTGATGGAAATGATACACCTTTGTTCAAAGAGACCGTCTCAGGGACACTCAGCTGGACGGATGGGAAAATAAAGGAGCTTCTCAATTAATGGCATCCTTGTGAGCAGATGATAGACAAGTATGGTTTTAATGTGAATTTGTAGTACCAAGTACAGAGTTGATTAACTAAGGTGTAGTTAATGGCAAAAAACACATGTTTACTGGATATTATTGATGGTGATCTACATTTCTTTCTACGTCTCTCTCTATTCTTTAATGTCTACCTCGCTTTATTTCTACCATCACTATTCTAGCCGGCTAATCGCATCCTACGCTCAGCACACTGTGAGGAGACAGAGGAGACGTCGCTGTACCAAACAGAGTCTCTGTGTCCCAGAAATATAAAATCTGATCGCCCAGCTGTCTGACAGCCTCTCTTGTCTTTGTGGTCCCGAACACGAAGTGGAACAGATCTGATGAGACGAGCAAAATCAAACGCCTGCTTTCTGTTCTCTTCTCTTTCTCCCTCTGTCTCTCTCATCACGATGCTTTCGTCATCCTTCTGTTTCCCTCTCCTTCCTTCTCGATCCAATTACCTCAGTTTTTCATGGTCTGTTTGTGTTATTTTGTGATGATGTTCACGAGAGACTATTGTTAACATCTCACAATGTTGAGTCTAATGATGTGAGGATCAAGTGTTGTGGCTGTTTTAGCATGTGCCGTGCCTTTGTCCTGAAAGTATCTGGGCTGTTAGTTGGGTTAAGATGGATGACTGTGTTCAGTGTGTGCTGTGTGTGTGTGTTTGTGCGTGCGCATGGTGTTTTATTCCCAGGGGTTCTGGTGGTGTGTGCAGAGGTCGATAGTTCTGGCTGGTAAGTGAAGTCAGCCATTACTTGAATCTCACCAACTTTGTCGGCACTTGCTGCAGAGGACAAAAGAGACATCGGGGCAGGAAGAAGAAACGGAGGAGACTAGAGCACGCTGCAGCGAGATGCAAAGAATGAGATGCAATCTCCCAGCAGAAGAACATTATGCGTTATTAATGAAGCAAATTAAATCATCCAAAACCAAAACCAAGCCGCAAACCACAGCGAGGCCAACCTAAATATGGCAAGGTCACTGGCTCTTGATAATTAGAGTAATCAAAGTCTGAAGTGTTTGGACAGATGATTTAGTGGTGGAAAAATAAACTCATCCTAATCAGCTTCAGCACTGCAGTGTTAGAGTTAAGTATTGTGTCAAAATATCAGAGACTCACTGACTAAACAGGAAAAATCAACCCAAATTATCAACATTGGGGATAATGATGTTCTGTTATCTAAACTGGTCAAGCACTGAGGGATCCTGAACAGTGTAATGCTCGGCAGTGAGAAATGTCATAACCTTATCAGACCCACATGGTGTGCATGCAGAGATGAATACAAGCTCAAGTATTGCGCCAACAGCCCCCACTTAGTCCTCTGGCATCACCTCGTGGACAGATGACTAACTACTGCCTCTTTTCTTTTGAGCCTATTCATTTATCTTCTTTTCTCAATATGCCTTATTTATTTATTAATGCTCATTCATGTATATACTTTTATGGCATTATAGAAATATACTAGAATATAGTTCATATGTATACAGCACAAGCAGATCAAACAATATGTTAAGTATCTAAATATGACAACTGCTCAAAAAAAAGAAAAGCTCTGTGTTCAGTCTTTTTTACTTTGGGACAGAAGAGATGTTCACTTACAGGAGACAACGGTGGGTGTTTATTATCGAGTTCAAACCAATTGAATAAGGTCCAGTGGGAGATTAAAGCAAGGTCAATCCACATACAGCATTTATATTTGTATAATGTATGTATAATAATGCTTTAATTTCCTGAATTTTCTTTTCACTAATCCACAATTGAAATGATTACCAGGAAGATTAGAAACTAGAGCTGCACAACGCTGAAAAAAGCTCCTGAACAAGTAGCTTGGACAATGATGGAGAGGTGAAAGCTGACATACTCACCGAAGACTTTGCCCAAAAACAGCGTCTTAACCAGATTGAACTGTGTATCTGAGGCGACTGGGAGAGTGTAGCTGACTGGAGGGTAAAGATCCAACTGAAACAGGGGGAGAGAGGGAGGAAGTGATAATAGATTAGTGTTACGTCTAAAAGTCTTGAAAACAGCCTTTTAACAAGACACCCAGCCCAAGACCTGCATCAGCACATTAAACAGGATGATGTAGAAGAGATGGTCATTCATAACGGTCAGGCTGCATCACCACACGACCGAAGGCTCAGAAGCGCCCTCTTGTGGTTAACTATGTTCAGTAACGGGGAATCCACTGAGTTAATACTATATATTTCCCATGATCCAGTAACATGACTGTAATAACCAGGACTAAATAGCATCACCAGAAACTAGGAATGCCAAATGTCTGTTATCAAAAATGAATATAAATGTGCGTCTTACTTCCTTTACAATTACCTTCCTTTTATTAATAATTACTATTCCCTTTCATGTCTGAGTCGGGCAGTCTGTTTTACAGATTATGCTGCTCAGAAAAGCCATAATTTGGCATATGAGGGACAATATACATGTTCTTGGATACCTTTCCTTGTTGTATCCAGATGGTTGCATGGACATACTCAATAAATACATGTAGGGCCTATAGAGGATCTCAGTTTGAAAAGTAGCTTATCAGAAAAAGAAAAGGGATCATTATCCTCAAGTAATGCACTTCTGCTACATCTGTTATCGCCACTCTCTGATCTGTCTCTATAAACTATGGACACATGCAAGACACTCCTCGAGTGATGTTAATATCTCACATAGTAAGTAAGTAAGTAAGTAATTTATTTTCCATAAGTACATACATAACGTGTACATACTGGCAGACATTAACAACAGAAAAAAATGTACGAATGGAGGACCGTCCAAAGACCGAGGTCTGTAGGCTCCTCTGAGATGAGGAGTTGGACGGCCCCTCCCCTAACCCTTTCACCCCCCCCCCTACCAACTACTACTACAGGCACACAGACAGTACACACATCATACTTGTTTGCTCGCAGAAGGCAACCCAACCGAAGGATTCAAGAAAACCTTTTAGTCGGTGTTTTCCCCTCTTTTGTTTATTCAAGCTAGTCACGGCTAAACGCAAACTTCAAAGCGATCTTCCATAATGATGGTGCAACACAAACAGCTGTTCAGCAGGACTCGAGATGACCGATCACACA
The DNA here is from genome assembly GCF_029220125.1 of Pseudoliparis swirei. NCBI lineage: Eukaryota > Metazoa > Chordata > Actinopteri > Perciformes > Liparidae > Pseudoliparis > Pseudoliparis swirei. Next base: position 13,101,340 of record NC_079403.1, read on the forward strand.
TTAATTAACTATCTGCAATTTACAAAGTCTGCGGTGGGTTCAAAGTCTTTCCCGAGTACCTAAAAAAGGAGAGCGAAGAAGCAGCGTGTTTACACAGAAGAGCGTCAACGAGATGTGAGAGCAGTGAGGGTGATGGAGGGAGGGAATACACAACGTTAATATCCCTGCAATATAATTAACTTGTTATTGCTGTTTCACTGAAGTTTCTAATTAGCTTGAAGTCTGCAGCCGGTGCTATTGATGAGAATCAATTCAACCCCTCAAATTGGTTTCTGTGTGCGTTCCACAAATAAAAGATCTTCCTTCCTCCCTTCTGCTCACGGGAGGACTGTATCTCGACACACACCCGTCTGCCGACGGCCGGCCCAAGACGGGAGAGGGGCGGTTGATTGAAAACAATGACTTTTGTTCCTGTGTGTTTACTGGAAATTTGTTCCATTGATGTGCTGAAGAGCTGCAAGCAGAGAGCTGAGCCGGACTGTCACTAAAGGGTTGAGAGGTGTGTGTGTGTGTGTGTGTGTCTGGTTGCCCTTGCTTATAGGTTTGAATCAGTAGAATTCTCCATATCCTAATTTGATTCTTTCCAAAAGCCTGGTCTCAGTGGAGCATTGAGTGGGTTGTGTTTTCCCAGTGACTGCAGGGCGGGATAATGGGGCACAATTAAATTGTGCTCAGCTTATTTACTTTTTATCTGAGAAAACAAATTGGCTGCTCAGTCTGGGAGGGCGGTCTGAGTCTCAGAACCCCCCAAAAGGTCCACAGAGGAAGACGGCCAGGGAAGAAACCTAATTTTACCAAACTTTGTCAATTACAACTGCAATCATTGGGATCCTTTCCTTTTACGCTGCACCATTTAGGCAACACAGTGTTCTCCTTTCAGCGCTGTTGGTGCCTCTTAGGTTACATTAGGCCTACATAAGCAATTCGATCAGCGGTTAGACAAAGAAACAAATACACAATGGGTGAACTATTTTTCCCTCACTATTTGCTCAAAAGGAATCTAATTTAGCCAATGTGCTCAAACTAGTTCACAGTATACCGACAACCTTCATGCAGCTCTGTTTCCTTAATCATATCTGAGGGAGGAAAAAGATACTCCCATCACAGATTAAACATGAGAGGGGCAGCAGAGCAAATAAATGCTTTTTTTAAAACTTCAATGGTAGTTTGACCTCAATAATATGTAAACAACTGAATTAATGTCTTTTCTCTTCATAGCTAGAGCCACCCAAACAACTAATATCAACTACTGCAGCAATTAGAGGATATGAGGAGAGGAATGGAGGAAGGGAGTGGAGGAGAGGAAGGGAGTGGAGTGGAGGAGAAGAGAGGAGAGGAAGAGTGGAGGAGAGGTAAGGAGAGGAGCTGAGATGTTTGTTGCCTGAAGGGACTCCTCACTTTCACCTCTAAGCCCTCACAGTGTGTGAGAGTTTGAGAGAAAGTGAAAGCCAGAGATGGGAACTTGTTTTGATGCTGCCTTGATGTATGCCTTTGATTGCGAGCTAACCTGACGCGACCTCACAAACTGCTTTAAAAAGCCAAACACCTGCTTCCTGCACTGCGCGCCGTATGCCTGTGAGTACATTGCAGAAGGCATTTGTGGGCACATGCAAATCCACTCCCTGAAATAAGCCTCAAGACTGTGATGCGGCGAGATCACCTGAATACATCAAAGTGAACTTTGTTATTTTATTTCGTGGGTCTACTTTCTTTATCTAAAAACACAATCTCACTCTTCTTAAGCCCCCTCCACCTCCTCTTTCTCTGACTCTGTGTTTTTCTTTTTTCTTTAAGATTCCAATTACCACTTCCCACTTGTTCTCTTCGATGTCTTGAAACTAAACAGTTGTTTGCCTAAATGTCTTTTAGATTTGAAGTCCTGATTGCAGAGAAGTGAGACCGTCGCAGCATCAGATAAACACTACAAACACTACATTCACTCTTTTACCCTGGAAATTGAATTTGATCCACTGGCGGGGGGGGGGGGGGGGGCAGCATCATCACTGAGTTGTATTGCATTTGACTCAACTGTCTGCCTCTCACTCATGTTGTTGTATCTCAGATCAAAGCAACACAACAAGGCCCCGGACGAGCATGCCAGCAACAATAATAATGGTTTGGTTACATTTCAAATGCTTGTGGCTTGCTCTAACAAAATTGGCATTTTAGCTGTTAATGAATTATGAAATAATCTGTGATCCAATTTCAAATTCAGTAATTACCAAACCCACATTTCAGCCCACGATAATTCAGTTTGAACATTTTAATACAACATTCCAGCCTGTCGGACACATTTAGATTGTCTGCAAATGCTGTTGATGGATGGTATCTCAACATATGTTCACACTGAGTTGATTCAGTCAATGTGTTGGCAAACAGCCTCTTTACACATCGAAGGCTCTGTTCGGACCTGACATTAACATCGGCTTGAGTGATCCGATCACGAGTGGACAGCTCTGAGTACAGGTGTGAATGCACACAAAACCCATTGAGGACACATTAAGACCCGATCGATCAGAACCAAATCTGAAGTGCAGCTTCAGATTCGCATATCGCGTTGCCGGTCGAACTGTAAACAACGAGCCGTGTACGGAGAAGTAAGTCTTGGCCCAGATATGCTGTGGTTACACCGGAACCCCGTAAATAAAGCTCCTTGCCCGTCCTGAGATCGGACCTTGTGTGCTCTGATTAAGTCATTATTTTTGTTTGAATTAAAACTTAACTTGTCACACATGTTAATGCCAAGTCTGAAAAGGGTCCAACCGATACGGAGACGATAATCTGCGGTTCATTGTTTCATTGGTGAATCGTGTCATCTGCTTTGGGAAAAATACAGTTTGATAATTCACATACTCTCTTATATAATGCTATTGTGGTGGCTGGGGCGTGGTTAGGCTCAGCTGCGGAGGGGATTGGGAGAGTGGCTCAGGAAACAGGTGCGGGGAAGAGGCCTAATTGGCCTCAGCTGCAGGGGTTGAGTGTCTCTCCCCTATATTAGGTGCAATAGGGATGGAGGCACGGGACACAGGCAGGAGAGACAGGAGGGGCGGACAATGTGACAGGAGTTACGGCTATATCTAATTTAATGTAGCTTTTTGCAACTGCTAAGACACAATTTCTGAAACTAAGGCTGTCTACCTGAAAAACCATGCTTACAAAACATAAAACATGAACACAAAATACCTTACATCTTTTGCAAAAGGAAACGCTTAACCTCGAACTATATACTATCGAGTAATAGTACTATATACTCCCTAGTGTTGATCAGTGTGTTTGCTGTTGCTGTCCTCCTGAGCAGAACTGTGTCCTGTTCCTGGAAACTCATTAGTGTGAGCTACAGTCATGGTTTCTGGCCAAAGATAAATGAACTTTAACGGAAATCCCTCCAGAGTGTGAGAAGGTAGAAGGTGGGAGGAATGGAGAGATAGGAGAGAAATTAGACTAAATTATGTCCATTTTGAAGGAAGGCAACTCTTCGTAGTGAGTGGAGCCGACAAGACCTCACTCATCCGTTGGTATGCATGTCCACATGTGTTTTCTCCTGGATATTAAGGGCATGTTTGTACCTTGAAAAGAGCCCAAAGGCGGTAAAGCAACATGAAAGTTTTACTCATCAAAGTTATCTTCGTTAAAACACCTCCAGGCTCTACTTTTCAAGCCTTATCTAGAAACTAAATGTATTTTCTCTCTCCATCCGTCCCCCAACAGTTACACTAATGTTTAAGTGGTGAACCTATTAATTAGGAGAAAAAGATTCAATGGATTGTTTCTTAGAGTAGCCTACAGCCCGGGCACATGCAGAGTGGAGAACTGGGGATATGCAATTGATAGTTAATATTTCGGTCACACACTGAAGACTGGGCTGAACATCAATATCTCGACGCAACCAGGCAACGATTAACTAGTGCACCACACAGCGTGCGCATGCATGTGTTTGTGATAAGCAAAGGAGCGGTGTGTTGCTTCAATCCCTCTCCATGCCAGTAAAAAGGGGATGTGTTATGTTGAAGTGCTCCCACTGGGGTGATCAGCAGCTGCAGGATGTGATTTGCTCAGAAAATGAGGACGATTTCCAATGGATGTTTCAGTTTTCAATTTTCTAACTGCCATTATTTGTCAGTGCAGCGAGTGAATGCAGGTGATGAGGTTCCCGTATGGATGAGGACAATGAGAGACAGAAAGGGATAACGACTTATGGCGAAGAGGAGATGGTAATGATTATTAGTTGGCAAATGTACCGTTATTCATCCTGGCCAACACCTTAATGAAAGCAACAGTGAAGGAGCTTCATTTGAATTTCTAAAAAAAACCTGTGACATCTTGACACAGAAGCCAGAATTAGAAAGAACACAACTAATTATGTATTCAACGTCTACGACACGTTATATGAACTCAACTCTATTATATCTTGTGTCAGTATAGTGCAAGAGACAAACATGTCCTTTTAAATTAAAAAGCTAACCTAGATTTCATTTATTATTATGTTTACGTTTCAATATCATTTGTCAAATATTATATTTCATTAATGTCTTTTGTGTTCTATGTTCTAACATAATTAAATGATGTTGATTCTTACATAGTGTCCCTATTAATACAGGGGTTGTGTCACTGGGTGTCACAAGGGGGCAAACGAGGCCCAAACGCAGAGAGGTGAAACAGAGGGATGATCTACCATGATTTTAATATTCAAGAAAATGTTCAAAACAAAACTTGGGAAGGGCAGCAGACTAAAGGAATTGAAGCAGCCAAATCAACCCAGAGGTGAACACGCAGCTGAAATACACCAGGGAGGCGCAGGTGATTACACGCAGGAGGACTCAATCCCGAAAGCAGGAAAACAAGCAAAGTCAGGAAGTGAAGTGGACAGAGGACACGAGAGGAAGGGGAATTAGAGACCGTGACAGGTTGGTTGCTTCGTCACATTACATCTGGCCTATTGTTATTATTATCAATTTGATATAGAATTATTTGAAATTAATACAATATATGGTGTTAAGGTAAACCTTTTTCTCTGCTATATGTTCTATAATTGAGTTGATACAGACCTATATCAAGTGCCTCATGATGGAAAGTAACCCATGAGGATACAATGGATAAGATGAGCATATATATCAGTGATGTTTGGAAGGAAAAGTTGATCTGATGAGTGGGAAAAAATAAATCGATAGAGAATAAACAGCGCAGAATGAAAGCAAATAAGTGGAATATAAGTAAGAACAAGGTTATGTAACATTATTGACATGATGCTTTCCACACAGTTGTCTCCACCCTCATTTTGCAGACTAGAGGTGAATCACTGGCTTGGGTTAATGCAACGCCCCCCTCTGGCCACTAGGGGTGAGCATATGATTACGTTTTTACAATGATCCTTTTTTGTCCTCAAATAGGACAAAGCAAACCATGCAACTGCACATTCATCCTGAACTGGATGAAACCAGTAAGTATGTTTTACAAGCCGCTGCCATCCGTTGAGTCCTCCTTAAACTGCAGCCTGCAGCCAAATTGCAGCATTTTAGCACCGAACAATGTCTGTAATAGTTTAGCTGAATTCTCACTCCACCCTTGACAGCTACTGACTGAGCCTCGGCTGTATTGATCCCAGCTAAGCTGCTTAGCCACTCAAAACTCAAGAGCCAGCTAAAAAAACACACCCGCACAGATCCCCACAAACGTATGTGGGCGAACACATTGTGATGCACAAGCACCAACACGCTCTGGTGCCGTGTCATAGCCACGCAGCCACGCCAAACACACACAATACATGCAGCCACAATCACACAGTCGTGTGCAGTCATACAACACACACAGATCGATACACTCCCTCTGTTGCTATACTTAGGCTGTCTAGTAGAAGTGGATTAACAGTGGCAGAGGACAAGCACTTTCATCACAGCAGAAAAAAGACCAGGGCACTGCTCTCCCGACTGACTCAAAGCTACCAGGCACTGGGCGACGTGTATGTGCGTGTTGGATGGCAATCCCATGCACTCCTTCTTTGACTGCAAGTAGGATCTTGACATTTAAGAAGTCCTTTGACTCCCGAGCACCGACCAAAAGTCCAAAATATGTGTTTGAGATTGGTCAGATATGTTCATGTGTGTGTGTGTGTGTGGTCTGTACCTGGATTGTGATGCTTCTGTCGACACGGGACATGTTAATGCTGTGTGGGTGTCCGTTGGCCAGGTTCCGTTGGTCCACATCGATAGAAAATGGCTCCCTCAGACCTCCCAGGTTATAGCGGACCTGTAGTGAACCTGAAGACACACGGGCCCGGTTTGGATTCATGAAACCTCACTACGCTTCCCCACTTTTCTACAATGGTTTAAGCGCGAGCTCTCATCAAAACGTACCCAAAGTTCAAGTTCTAGTTTATTGTCATATTTAAAAAAGAAAAGTACCATTGTACATGCAAATGCAATGGAATATATCTGCCCTGGCCCTCCAGGCTCTGAACACTATATATAATAAGAATGCATAAAAGACAACAACGAGAAAGAATCCTACAATAATAATTCCCTGTGAGTCATTCAAAGTGCTCACTGTTCAACTGTCTCATTGCCTGGAGGTAAAAACTGACTTTGGAGCTTTGATGCTTTGAATAAATACAATGAATTCTCAAGGACTGGCTGCATTAAACATGATTGCTGATAAGTCCATCGTTAGTTAGTGCACTGCTAATCGATGACACCTAAGAATGGATTTTTTTTTTAATGAATGCTGTTCATTATGCCCTTGTTTTCCTAAGAAGTACTCTGAATGAACTGAAGACTGAAGGTCAACATGTAGTTTTCTTTTTTAAGTGACGTGCGCAAGCAGGGCTGAGGAATAGAGGTTGAAACCCTGAATGAGCTTGACTGTGGCTGAGATTATAGATATCGACTGCTTATGGCCCTGAATGTGCAGGGGGCACAATAATCTATAGCAGCCCCCCTAGACAGTGTGATTATTCTGTAGTTCTATTTTTGTGGTTGTGAAGAGTGATTTGTAAAACGCGAGATGGCACTGTCAATTTAAAAAGCCCTGCCTGTCAGCTGCTCAGTGGGAGGTTCCTGGAGAGGATTTTGTGAGATTTTATATATATGTGTCTCTGTGTGTGTGTGTGTGTGTATTTTACCATTCTGCCTTAAAACCACAGCCAGATAATCCTGCGTCTTGGAGCTGACATACATCAGAATAGCTGGAGCATTGGAGGTGCTGAAACTGAAGGACACTTCCTCCTTTGTGAGATTCACTTCATGAGGCGTCAGCTGGTGCGTCAGGGTCTTTGTGTCTCTGCTGGCTCCTGCTACTGCTTCAGGCATGAAGTTGTACTTGACCAATGTTCCTGCCTCAAAGAAACCACCAACATCTGGGCGAGAGGACAGAAGTATAGAAGAAAAAGACATGAACACACATGTAAGGCAAGGAGGTGAACACAAACGATAGACGCTTGTCAATGCGTCTACGCTAATACTAGTATTATCATATCGTAGATTCATCTATGTATAAAAAAAGCAGAGATGAACTAAAAAAGGAATACAAAAAGAAAGAAAAGAACTACAATTATCACCACAGGGTCGTATGCCTCCACCCACCAATCAAGATGCAGTTTCCATCCATCATTTACCTCATAATTTTATGTGATGGAGATTTGTGTGAAATTGTCATATTTCGCATTTGATTTCTTGAGTTATGACCAAAAAAGTGTTTTCTGAGTCCACAGTCAACATCTGGAGATATTGCATCCACGAGAATGAGAAAGATGTGAGGTCACAGTGACCTACCTTATCGAATCGGGATGTTTGTGCAAACTTTGAAGACATTACTGAGATATCACGTTCACAAGATGGATGGACGTATGGGTTTCTTGAAAAAGCAATAGATCTGGCCACGCATGAAAACCCCTTCCATCAAAAAGAAGTGCACAAAAACTCACACATGACAAGACACAACAGGGTAAACATATTAAATGGAAAGAGGGAAAAACGCACACATATAAATATGTCTGTGCTCAGGAGGTGGAGTAAAGTGGGTGGTTAATTGCTGTGCTCCGGCATCTGAAACCAAACAATACGTTGTTTTCCAGGACATTAACAGACCTAATGGCATATTCCAGCGATTCCAGGAGGCTTATTGATTCATGTAATCAAATGTTAAGAAGATGGGGCCATATCTTTCTGTTATGCTCCTTGTTTGCATTAATGTGCGTGTGTGTCTGTGTGTGTCTGTATGTGTGTGTGTGTGAGTGTCTGTGTGTGTGTACAGGCAAGCACAAAAAAAGGCACGATGTGCGTGAAATTAAAGAGAATGGTTCCAGGGAAAGTAATTTAGGTTGTGTGTGTTTACGAGTGCGTATAAATGCCATGGAGTATTTCTTGACATGTTGGTTTTCCCAGCATGGCAGCAGAGAAAATGTAGAACTGCTTCTCTTACGAGTGAAGGTTACTAAGTGAATACATTTACGCATCGCTTTTTAATGCTTCACTTCATCCATCGTCTCCCGGCGGACTGAGTCCAATAAATACTTCAAGCTACATTTATATTTAATACAAGGCTTATTACAAAAAAATAGACAAGTTCTCTGACTTGTATTGCCATTCAGTCAAAACATTGCTTCCATACAGTCACACCAAGATGATATCCTCTATTCTGCTGTGCACGGAAAACGTTTCACGCTTTGGAAATCAGGCGAGACCCATTTGACCAATTGTTCTGCTTTAACCAGGCGAAGAGCTTGTGAAGTTTTCAAATAGCCTCCTTCTCACCTGCATTGTTCTGCCAAGATCCATGCTGCTGTTATTAACTTCAATCAGACACATAGTGTTTCTGTCAGAGCAGTATGCTGGATGGAAATGGTTCAAACCTGTTACAAAACAATATAGAGAAAATAAAATCATCGTAACAAGCCCCAATATCCATGGACAAAGGGCGTCACCGAAAAACGTTTTCCTCATTCTTACGTTACATTTAGCAAGTGTGCATATCAACTACCTATTTTACTCTCAACGTGTCATATGACTTAGTTAGCCAGCTTTAAAACACTATATTTTCAGGAAGCCAGCAGAGGATGTATTCAACTATAAATGTGACGCCCCCGGACATTATTGGAGTGTATCAGTTTGAGTCGTAACCCTTACGAGGCTAAGTCTTTACAAAGCTCGTGCAACTATTCTTGCATTTTATCTTGTTTAACCTCTTAGCCTTTTGTGCCCTGCTGAAAAAAGAGAATCTGATATGCTGCCTAGAGCCTCCCCCCCCTCCCCCACACACACACTCCTCTACTCCAGGGCAAGGACTCTTTCTGGTTGTGTATTTCATGTCAGTGTGTGAAGAAGTTTTGGAAAGAGAATGTGTGCGAGGATGAACATTTCTGCAGCTATCTCCGAATGTCTGCGTCCGTGTCCGTGTGTATGGATGTACATGTGCACATCGGCTCCATGTGACCCTCCAGGACAGAAAAGGAGAAGAATGAGAGTGTATAATAATATTACTGCAGGGTCCCGTGAGCAGTGTGTAAATATGGATACAATGGAAATGCACTAAGCAATTATGGCAAGCTTCATGCATTTTTCACTCGCTGGGAGGAAGGGGAGAGAGGGGGAGAAGTACCAAAAAGGAAACAGAAAACAGGAGAGGGGCAACTGGGAGAGTAGGAAAAAAAGGAGAAGGGCCAGAGAAGAAACAAGGAGGGGGGGGGGGCAAAGAGTAAAAGGAGACTGAGAAAATGGGACGGTTGGAATAGCGAGATGCAGGAAAGAGGCAGATGAAGAGAAGAGAAAGGCGGGGATGGAGAAGACAGATGCAAGATGTGTGCAGAGTGATGGGAAACGAGGAACAAAAGGAGGAGAGAATAAAGAATACAAAGAAGAAACGGACTGGAAGCACAGATGAGTGAGAGGGAAGAACGGAGGAGACGGAAGAGGGAGAGGAAAGTCACATGTCATGCACAGGCACAAACAGACACAAGGCTGTGCTCTCTCCCTTTCTTTGCCTCTCTCTTTTCTCTGACACGTGCCGCGCAGACGGACTCATACCGACACACAAACACAAACACACACCCCCACACACACAGTAATCTCTGTTCTCTAAATCCCCCAAAATGTGCCTGATTGGTCATGACAGGATTCAGAGGAGGTCTCCTCATGTTTTACACTCGCATATCATCGCACACTGTCACCGTCTACCCACACACACACACACACTCGCGCGCGCACACACGCGCACACACACACACACACACACATTGTTTTTCTGTCATCTCCCCCCTCCTGCCAAGAGCACAGGGAAAAAAAACCTATTAGGCTTTAGGAAACAAATTAATTCACGTGTCGGGGATCAAGTCTCTGACGGGAGCTTGCAGAAAGCCTCTGACAGCCCTGCTGCTCTTCTCCCCAGAGCATTTTATGAAAACTTGTTTTGGGAACTTTAATGCTGCATCTCATCAATCCCTGTGAAACAAACATGATGTTGTAGCAATATGCAACAGTGCAGGCGTTACAGTGGGACATTTCTCATCTCTGAACTTCAAAAACCTGGAGCTATACCCACCACCGCTTCGTGAAGTGACTTGCATTTTGTTTTTTAGTTTGATCTCTTAGCCGAGTTCAGCATTTTCACAGTTTCAGCATTCAGTGAGTGCACTCTTTAGCCCGGGAGAATTGGTGGGGAAGCACAATATCACCCTCAATCGATGCCTTTTATCATAAGCACAAACACTTTCAACACCGACAGCTCCAAATTGAATAGGAAGTGAGGACAATCACAGAGCGCAGCAAAAATCCCAGTAGGTTGTCCGGCAATGGCGCTCGTTGAAACACAACTCATCCAGCAGTAATCATGGCGCTATTTGCCTCTGGCTTTGAGAACTAAAGAGGGCCAATGCCAATGATAACATGGCTTCACAGAGATGCCCGTGAAAGTCACTTTTCCTCCTAAAATGTCAAGCAAAAAGGCAGTTTGTTTGGTTTAAGGAAGGAAAAAAAGGAAATAACACCATAATTGATCCATTTCTACCTGAGGAAATTGCAAAAACCCCTGCAGCGTCGTCACAGGGAAAATAAAATAGGATATCAAATTGTTCCGGAAAGCCCACACGTAGAGAAATAGATTTGACTTGCAATTGAAGTTTGAAAGATGAAGAGCAGCATGATACATTTGAGGTATTCGTATTCCCATGATCTACCAACAATAGGCGACTGAATGTGTCTCTCCTAAAATGCCTCTCACCTCTGGAGCAGAACGGGCCGTCATAGGGAGTGGCGGTGCAGTCACACAAGTAGCCGTTGTATCTCTCCACACACTTCCCTCCGTTTCGGCAGAACATCTCAAAACTGGTACAGTGGCCTTGGCAACCGGGCATGACCCCCGGCGTGACCTTGGCCCTCTCCTCCAGGTCGAGGGTGATGCCGTTCATCCGTAGGGCTCGGATACAGCCCAGGAACCCCCTCTGCCCCCCTGCAGCACCTGAGGGGCAAGGAAGGGAGGGCTGGTGGTATCAGCATTGGGAGATTAGAACGAGAACAAATACAAAGAAGGCCAAATGGAAGTCAGGGTCATAGAAGTCATTCTCAACGTAAGAGGCTGTTTTAATCTCTTTTTGGAAACGTTAATATTCTACCGCCTGGAGGAAGCCAGTGAAGTCACGTTAATTGTTCCCACTGTGACGCTGTTCTTGAAACAACCTTCAACTTGTTTGATTTCTTGACTAATTAATACACCCTAATGAACACTGTGTCCTAATGAACATCTTACAAGTATACACACGCAAATGGATGCATGATTGCACATGAACTACATACTACAGACAAACACGCATATTTAAAACACAACACGCACAGCAAACCTGATGGGAACGAGTCAATACAAGCATTAATGCTGAGCCTTGGGCTGTCGATAGCCATCCCTCTAAAGCGCCTCCATCGTCATTCTGGCCCTGTACCATTGCAGTCTAACTATCCATTAACTTGGACAGAGTAGGGGTGTTAAATAGATTAATGTGCACGTAAATGACTATAGCAATAAACAGAGTCATGAACATTCACCCACAGGTATATATTCAACCGTACAAAAGCACACCCACAGAGGACGGTTGCACTGTATGGGTAAACGAGCATGGGCGCACACTCACGCACACTGTCATTAACAAGAGCCGAGGGGCTTTTTAGTTCTTAAAACCTCTCAATTGCAGCCTTTGGATTACAGAAAAGCGTCCGTTCAAGGAGACATATGAAGGAGAATTGGAGCACACTCAGATTCCCCCCTCAACAGCTGCATTCCCACATACACACATCTGCTGGCTAAGCTGCACAGGTACAACACAGATCTAGTAGGATTACTAATACATGTACGATACACTATTCATATATCAGGATGCAGCAGGGCGTTCACACGCTTTCTCCACTTTCCATTCCCACAAAGGGTTTGACTTTTAGTAGACCTGTTAATTAATTTATTTTGTACCACTGATTGGCTGGAGGTTTCTGCGACCTGTTTACCCCGGTCTAAATCAGTCTCTGATTGAATGGACAGCAGGCTCTGAGGCCTGCAGGGACCAGGACGGACACGTACATAGGGAAACACACACACACACACTGTATAACTCACAAATGGTGTGCAATAGAGCCAGACTGGCTTCTCATATAACACATTTGGGTTAAAAAATAGAGGCACAAATGTAATGTTGTAAAATTGCAGCAATATTTTCTTGGCTGCATTTTTTTGTATGTGTACTGTGGCAAACCATCACAGGAGGCGGATCCCCAAGCTCAGGTTGGGGGAGGTGATCAAGGGAGTGTACTTCCCTGTGCAGGTGCTGCAGCCAATTGGCACGTGGCGGTGGTCACACCTGCAGCCCATCAGGTAATTAGAGGGAGCAGATCTTCTCTGCACTGGGAAGCAGCAGCAGAGCAGAAGCATCTCCGGAACCTCAGGAGCGGAGCCGCGTTGGACAGGAGATAACCGAGCACACTCACCGCTCCCCTCTGCCCGCACAGGACAAAGGAGTTGTCACACACCAGGCGTGAGACCGAGGGGCAAAGAGCCCGACCGGGAGGAATCATTTGTTCAATCCCCCCTTTCCCCTATCCGATTTATTAAAGGACACTTTTTGTTACGCTACGTCTGTCTCTGAATCTTCTGATGTTGTTCTGAATCCTGCCTCCCAGTCCACTGGGTTGCCACAGCACCTTCATTCTTACGTAAATATATTTGAGTCTGTTTCTATAGAATTTTACTGTTAAACTGTAAATTATCCTGATTTGTCTTTTTCTTAAACATCAACAATATCAAGACTACAGGCTAATTATCTACTGATAAAATACTGATGATTATTGAAATTCTGACACAAACTGTGAAAAGAGTCAAACACAAATGTAGCGTTCGTTTGCACCTATTTATTTAAGGTTGTTATATCTTTGGCTTGAGGGTCTTTTATCGTCTCATGTGCTGAGAAAAGATTTGATATGCATTCGGCTATACACACAACAGCCAAATTACCAATTAAAATAGAAGTCATAAAATGTAACCTTTTGACCTTCACTGTTTGTGTTTATACAAATTCTACATTGCTGCGTAATGTTTAATGAAACCTAACTATGCACTTAAATACTACATCGTGTGTCCAAGAGAATGGACGTACAGTTTGAATGTATATGTGTGTGTGCCGATCAACAGTACAGTGCACAGTCCCATTACACCCATTGGCTGCATCTGCTGGCTGCTGCACTGCTGTTGTGCCATTATCATTGTTTGAGTGGTTAATAGAATGGTGGTATGTCCCGTTTGTTTCTGTGAGTCGGTCTGCTGTTCAGCACCAAAGAGATCCCCAAAACAGTGTTTGCCCACTCCATGTGTATTGGGGATGCACTTTAGGACGCCATTTGTTTTGGTTTTAGATGAGTATTTTTTAAATCATATGGTCTAAAAATGCCATTTCAAAAGCCTTCTTTACCCACCGACATTTCCAGGACGGAGATAATATCATACAAATCCCGTTTTACCAGCCCAGTGCTTTATATCTTTTAGTTCCCCCCCCTGATATCTCTCTTAAAGGTCCATAATGGGCATACTTCTGATGGATCATTGCATGGGAAATGTGTGCATTGTAATAATGCTGAATCTACAGGCATTCCTCCTCAAATCATATCTGGCATCGAGCGGCAGCAAAATCTGATTCCAAACACTCGGCTTAAAGTGCAAGCGCGGTCCGTACATATGAATGCTTCTGTGTGCTGGAAAAACTGCAATGCCACAGAGACATTTCATTTTACTCATTAAATGTTACCTACTGTCTTGGCAGGTGAGCGAGGCAGGCTTCCCTGTGACGGGTGTCGCACACATGCAGTGAGGAGAAACAAGCAAGATGACGATCCGGGAAGACAGAAAAAAGAACAGTAGAAAAAGAAATCCACAGAGGAAGTAGAAGAGAAAGACAAAACAATCCAACGATGAGAGAATTGAGCAAAAACATGCAAAATCATTTTTAAAAGAGTAAGATGGGGAATCAAAAGAACAGATGGTGGTAAGATTGATAGTTATGTGCATGTATGAAGTGAATTGGAGAGCTAAAAGTTAACAGTGTGAAGCAAATGACAGCAGGCTGATGGTATAACATTTAGTCTCAGGGCTATTACAGCAAATGAGCCACTGTGCAGTAAACACTAAAGCAATCAAATGCTTGATGAGGAGCATATTGATTGAAGAAGAGAGGAGCTGATACAGCCACAGTTATGAGAACAAGCTGAGCTAAATAAATCTCCTGGTTGTATGTCGCTACTGCGTGATTATGTAAAATCATACAAACGGATCATCCATCTATCCATTCTCATCCGCTTAATCCGGGGTCGGGTCGCAGGGCAGCAGACCCAGCAGGCGGACCCAGAGTTCCCTCTCACCCGCAATATTTCCCAGCTCATTCTGGAGGATCCAGAGGAGTTCCCAGGCCAGCTGGGAGATAAAGCCCCTTCAGCGTGTCCTGGGTCTTCCCCGGGGTCTCCTCCCAGTTGGACGTGCCTGGAAAACCTCCAATGGAAGACTTCCAGGAGGAATCCGAATCAGATGCCCAAACCACCTCAGCTGACTCCTTTGGGCACGAAGCAGGAGCGACTCCAAGCTCCCTCCTGATGTCCGAGCTCTCTGAGGCTGAGCCTTACGGAGGAAACTCATTTCGTCCACTTGTATCCGCGACCTTGTTCCTTCGGTCACGACCCAAAGTTCGTGACCATAGGTGAGGGTTGGAACGTATACCGACCAGTGAATTGAGACCTTTGCCTTTCGGCTCAGCTCCATCTTCACCAAGACGGTTCGGTGCAGCGCCTGTATGATCCTTTTTGAACTCCTTTTTAGTGCCTCTGGATTGCATTGTTTTTTTCTACCTCGCTACTTTCAAACGGCCGCATCGATATCAA
Source organism: Pseudoliparis swirei (assembly GCF_029220125.1). NCBI lineage: Eukaryota > Metazoa > Chordata > Actinopteri > Perciformes > Liparidae > Pseudoliparis > Pseudoliparis swirei. The sequence continues at coordinate 13,116,723 of NC_079403.1, forward strand.
TCGGAGACGACGTGTGAAGTGACAAGGGGAAGAATCCGTTCAGACAAAATCCTGAAGCCTGTGGGGCTCTCTCAATCAAAGGCACAAAGAAGTCTATCTTTTGAGTGGCAGAGGCCAAATCTAAACCACTTCCCTTTAGTGATTGGGTCACTTCCTTTGTGTCTCTCTGGAACTTCTCAAAGCTTTCCTCAAATGAGGATCAAGCAGGGATTATAGATCAGATATGAGAAGGTGCTGGCACCTCTGTGGCGGCAAGTCTTTCCCTGCTTTCTCGCTATCATCCAGTATCCCTTGTGTTTTAGATGTGTGCCACACAGAGCAGGCCTGAGGCTCCTTCTGTCTTCATACAGAAAATACACACATGCAAATGAGGCCGAGGCTCTACCTGGAAGCCATTGCATTCCCGCTTTCAAAGTCACGAGCTGCACTGCAACAAAACCGCTCTTGCACCTTTTCCTTTGACTAAATTAAAGTACAAATATACCGAGAGCCAAATTGGGACATGATAAGGTGAGGAGACTTTGAAATTATATTATAAACGAGGGATCAGAGGTTAAGGCTATCGCATCGGGAGGCCTGATTGGAATTAGGAACAATCTCCTTTGGGCAGAACTTTTTTTCATGAGCTAGTAAGAACTCTGTGATCCGCCTCAGCACTTTTCCTTCTATCCGCAAATCCCTGAAACTATTTTAGCCCGAGAGTTTGGTTAAAAGCATATTGACAGCTCGGCACAAAAGGCAGCATGATACAGAGATGTGAAAGCATGAGAGGAAAACTGGACATATCTTCTGCCATGTGAACCGCTGATAAGCTTGAGACGCATAGTGTGGAGAGAAGGACGAAGGGAATTAACCAGACATCTACAAAATGTCGGCATAATTGGTGTGATAGGCTGGATCTCCGTGAGGGAGAGAAAAAATCAGAGGGTTGATATCGTCTTTTTGCAATAATAGTTTCTTAATCCACAGGAATATGAACGCTGAGTCAAAGTATTAAAGTACGAAATAAATGACCCGTGTAAGAATTACGTTTTAGTCACACCCTCACAGCGCCTCAGTTTGAACTTTATCAAGATCACTTGCATGGATTCATTTCTTAAGATGTGCATGTGTGCTCATGTGTGCATGTCATAAAATGTGAAATGCATGTGTGTTGGATTAGTCGGAACTTAATTATCAGTGTCTGTGGCTAAGATGGACCGGAGCCTCTTTAGGAAAGAACCCATTGATCGAGTCAAAGCTGCCACGCCTTTAAACAACGCCTTCTAAAAACAATCAGACGTCCTCACAGTAGATTTCTGCATCTGAGGGCAAGACTACCGGAAGTAAAGACAGAATGTTTATTAATGAAATCAAAGTACGATTACACAGTTGATGTGTACTTAGGTATTTGCCTTCCACACATTAGAGCTCGCAATGATGGTGCGTTTGTCTCCGTTAGTGTCCCTCCTACACAAAGTGGATATTAAATGTTGAAATTGCAATCAAATGCGTGACCGTGAGTCATTCTTACACATCTGTGGGATGTGTGTGTGCCTTACCCACGTAAAGTTGACTGAACAGCTCCAGCCGCGTGTGCCCCTGAGCAGGAGCCAGCTGAGATGCCCGATATGTCTGATCCAGCTGAAGGACCGACTCTTTGACGTTTCGCTCGGCCATCACGCGATGCCATTGGTCGTCATTGAGGGGCGTGGCCGAATGCACTGTCAACTCCACAGGTCCGTTTCCCACATCGAAGGAGAAGGAGATGACTTTAGGAGCTGCATAGAAGGTGTGAGAAAAGGGTCAATTCAACTAGCATCCTAGTTACAGAAGTCAAATGTTAAACCTACAAGAACAAATATCACAACTTTAAAACCCCAGTACTTCCAGTCTGTCATAGACCCCTCTGCAGGTAAATATGCATTCAATTTCTAATCTGATGGCTCATTTGTTTCAAGGCGATTCATTCGGCTTGTATAGATTTCAGTTTTGCAATCCACGACTGCTCACAGCTTTGGACAGGACTAATCTCACAGGCAGTCGATAGATGCCAGGAACTGTTGGCTTTGCGTGGCATACGGATGGACCGCAGCACACACATGATGGTGAGAGTGTGCTAATGAACACAAAGAAGGACAATAAATGCAAAATTAGGGCAAGCTGGCTCGTTTCTCATTCACTTTCACCATCTGAGAGTAAGACGGCTCTGTGCATGTGTGTGGTTTGATAGAAATGCCAGAGAATTGATTGCTTCTTAATTTCAACAGAACAACAGGGGGCACTGTTATACCTTTTATGACTATGACAGGTCAAATATTTCAGGAATATTTCTGAATTAGAGTGCATGTGTGTGTGTGTGTGTGTGTGTGTGTGTGTATCAGACTACAACATGTCCATTCCAGATGTTTTTGCTACTGCATTGGTGAGGTCACTATCTGATGGATTTTTAACTCTGCAGGGAACAGTCATCAATCACAGTGTGATCACAGAAAAGCTGTGTGTGTGTGTGTGTGTGTCAATAACACAGTTCGGTAAATTATATCTCCTCGATGATTTGAGACATTACTTAGCAAACACATAGACATACAGCTTTACATATATTAAAGCTATGTGGCTGTTCTCTTTCCTGACAATTGTATTATTAGATTTATACGTTATTGTTTCAACATGCTGCATAACGTGTGGACCAATTAATACTTGTCGCTGCAAAATGTCAAAGGAATAATTGCACCTTGACCTATGAAGGGAATGAAGCAACAGTACGACAGCAATGAGCGTATTATTAATGCTGCTGGAAAGATGATTTGCGACTGTCACATTAAAACCCAATTTGACACATTCCTTAATGTTTGGTACGACTGTGAGGCCGCTGAATAAAAGCTGTATACTCTGTGTGGTGCCATATGGTGGTTACTGGCACCAGTGTGCTGCAGTCTTAGAGATGATGAATAACCACTTCTTCACAGCTTTCTATATTACTGCTCCATTATGGCATCATTAGGCTCAGACATTAGAGTGGATCATGTTATGTAGTGGTCAATCAGGAAACAAGCTGTATCTTTCCTTTGCCTAATCAATATGCTTAGCCCCTTTCCTTTTTTAGATTGCTTTTATCGAATTGTCTTCTTCCCTCCTTCCATTCTTCAAACTTTTGATTCCATTCAAGACGACAAATAGTTATTGTGTTGCCTTTGTTCTTTCTTTTCTTTCCCACATCCCCTAAGTCCCCTGTGTCTCTCTTACCTTACCTTTGCATTACTTCCTTGATTCTTTAATTTCTTCATCGTTTGTTATTTTGTTTCTTCATTTCAAGCTCGGTTTCTTGCGTTCACTTACCCATCCCTTATGAATCAGTCACTTTGCCCTCCCATCCCATCCTCGATCCCTTTCTTGCAGACACTATTCATCCGCTTGATGAGATACAAGTACACCAGAAATCATCTCAGCAAAAGCTTGTGTCTGAATGTGCTGAGTGCATTAACCCCTAAGCTCTTTAAAAAAGCTTCAACGTTCAAATACCCGCAAAACATAACACAAAGCAGCATGGAGACCCCCCCCCCCCCCACACACACACACAGAAAGTAATCCCTCTGACAGCTTTTAGTACACCGAATTAATCTACGCAGAGAGTGTGAAGGGCAGCGAGGAGCGACATCAGTTATTTAAAATGCTGAAAGTCCAACGTATATCAAAATAGCCCAATAGAAGGCTTTAGCAATGCAGCTCTAGCAACGGTGAACGGCATGAGACGATGTGTTTGATTGTCTGTGTGTCGTTTAAGCAGCACTGTAAAGCAAGATGGATGCCCTGAAACTTTCTTAGTGATACTCGCCCACAGACAGGTATGAACACTTAAGTACCTTCATAGCACAGAGCTTGCCTCATCTATTTAAAGAGTTGTGATGGATGTTAGGCGTATTAACATAACTCCATTTTTGTGTGCGAGACACACTTACATGTTGGCCTTGAGCAAACTAGAGTTTTTCTTCTTTCCACTTTCTATTAATCTTTCAAAATGTAGGCTTAAGGAGCTCCGTTCTTAATTATGCTTCAGTCTTCATGTGAAAGATCCCTGCTTGTGTTGTGCATGTGTGTTTGTCTGGTGGGAAGTGTCATTTCATAGTTCTTCAGCTTTCTCCCGAAGGTTGGCAGTGCATTTTCTCTGTGACCTCTTTTCTGTTAAACTGGCTAATTCTTTGTTGTTTGTCTCATTTGCTTTGTGAGTCTTTTGTTCTGTGCTCTTCGTCCCTGGGAAGTTAGGAGATAAAGCAACTTCTCAAAAGCTCAGCATCTCTTTGTGACAGAAAAGCTCTTCAAGTAAAAATTTTCTTATGCTTTCAGCAAAAAAATATGCAAAGAACCCTGAGTATTTAGTGTTGTGAGCAGATAAATAATCACTTCGGACAGTTTTTGAAGAAGATTCAAATATATCCAGTGGTGGCTGTTTGCTTTCTTATTTAGACGATAACTTCATATTGCTTTACAAGTCATAGAGTCGTCTGGCAACTTTTGGAAGCAAGAGATGCATAGTGCTAAACTTCAGATGTAAACTTGGTGTCGGTCTGGTTTTCACATAAAACGGCAATAATACCATTTCATAAACCGAGGTCTGAGCGGGAAAAAGAGCATTTCCCAGCTGGATCCCAGACTTAAAGTCTTTATAACCTTTGGGCAAGACTATCACTGAAAGTGCAGCGTCTTAAAGACTCTAAACATGCCACATATTTTCCACTGAGCCACAGAGCACCCAGAAGTTAAGTCAAGTTCACATGCTGCCGCTCAAATGTATCTCTGTCTACTTCTTAAGATCCAAAGTGCAGTGGTGTCCACTTGATGGCGTTGAGTCTGCTGAGGTCACAGTGATGTGTGTTTTGTACAAGGGTGTGTGTGTGTGTGTGTGTGTGTGTAGCTCCTGCAATGGCACAGCTATGCTATTCTGGCCTAATGCTAGTTATTTCATACCTTGACTGAATTGTAGGAGATATAGTTTTTGCAGCAGCAAGAGGGGCGATATGATGTGTGTATTTGTGTGTGTGAGCGTGCGTGTGCAAGTAGCTTTGGGAGTGTGTGTCTAAACGTTTGCTGTGGGGCAGAACCTAAGATGATAGCAAGGGACAGGGGAGAGGAAATCGATGTGGGGCATTTTGAAAGCCTCAGGACACACACACACGCACACACACGCACACACACACAGGCACACACTCCCTCTATCTCCTCAGCCGTGACAGACTAGGTACTTACTCTATCTTGGTGTGTGTTTTTGTGTGCACGTTCAGAAGACAACTGACAATCCCCTTCTCACCGCTCTTGCATGTACAGTGGAGTGTCAGCACACTGGCTTGTTTCAGCCCAAATAAGCGTGTGCATGCATTGGTGTGTGTGCGGTTTTGTGCAAAACTAAAGCTTAACTGTAAGAAATATTTGGGGAAAGAAAATGGAAGGCTTATGCAGCGTTAAGGTGGCAAACCAGCTCAGATAATGTCACCTTGTGTAACGGCTTTACAAAAGCACCTCGGCTCAAAACTCATCCGCAGACTTTGTGTCTATTCAGTGGGAGTCATTTTGAAAATAATAGGTGGGCCAGGAGTACCGGAAGCAAATGTTAAGTGAGCGTCTCTGACATCAAATCTTCAAATTCCTTTGAATCCCAATGAATTGCAATTAGTTAAATCAACAGCCCTGCTGTGCCAGGAACCCCCTTCACAATGTGATTAAATTGAAGCCCGCGATTTCAACATTCTTGATCAGTTCGGCTCCACTGAGGCCACTGGGATGTTAATTTGAGACGTTGGAACAAGATCATAGACACCTGCTACAGGACATCAATCATGAGACCCTGAAAGGACTTTGAGAATGTGAAACGGGGTGGTCCCATTCTTTTATATTTAAAAAGCTTTGTTCTTCTCTCTTCCGTCGCCATTTCGTTTAAAAAAACTATATATGATGAACCAAAGATGTTTATGAGTAAGTCTATTTGAGTCACGTATATCGTTACTTGATATGTCTACGTAAACAGTACTGTCTCCTTTTTGATTTGAATGAATTTCAATGTTTTGTTGCATAGCCCATTTGTTCTGTTCTCTCTGAGCTCCTCCAAGTACACACACACACACACAGTACACACACGTGGGTGTGTGTACTGTGTGTAGTTGTGGAGAGGTGACTGTGGCTCAGTGGTCAGCAGGGTCGTCCTTCAATCAGAGGATTGGTGGGTCGATCCCCGGCTCCACCAGCCCATGTCGACGTGTTCTTGGGAAAGACACTTGGTGCCTACGGTGTACAAATGTGTATGAATGTCAGTTACTGCTGATGTGCAGGTGGAGCCTTAGCTCCTCCCATCAGTGTGTGAATGGGTGAATGGTGTCACGTTATAGTGTTACAGCGCTTTGAGTGGTCGGAAGACTAGAAAAGCGCTGTACAAGTACAGGTCCATTTACCATTTACAAACACACGCACAAAGCTGTGGTGAAGTGAACGATACACAGGCGGATGGCAACTGTGCTTAAATATTTGTGAGTAAAAAGCCAATACTGTATATCTGTATATCAACAAGCTGACCGCAGCCTTAAATCCAGCGCTGCTATGTTTACACAAGCACAGCTTGCACAATATATATTTTGAAGAGTGAGGAAGGAGGAAGCACTGCTACGAGTGGTTGTCTGTGTTCTTCATTCCTCTAAATCTAAATCTTACACAATGTTACACATAGTTTTAACGAAGACTCTTTAGATTTTTTTCGATTTTTGTTCTTCGATAAGAACAGAATCTACGCACACTCAGGAGCACACATACGCACATTTGAGTGCTGACAGGTTCATACAAAATAATTGGTTAAAGTGGTTGCTTCAGTTTTACAACTTTGCATTAATATTACAATCATTATATGAATATGTAAAAATAGTTATTTTATTATTTTACAAAGCCTAAGCATTTTTTTACAATTATTTTAAAACAACCTCTGAATGCAGTCGGGAAGCACATGATGTTGTGCTTTGTAGATTATCTAGATCACAACATTGTTATGCAATTTAATAAATAGTACAGAGTTTGGTTCGTAATAATCTGATCAATACACAAGTTGTGTCCCTCTCTTATGCAGCATGACAATTAGATTAGTTTTTTGTTTCCACATAGTTAATGTATGGAACCACGAGAATACAATACTGTATGAATAATGATTTCTGATTTCAAGATATCTTTAGTTCTCTATAATATTGCAATGGATTTGGCTATTTTGTTTTTTCCAATATGTGTGGTTTACAACATAATATATGATCAATTGCCATGCCCAGAAATATATATTCACACAATTTTCCCATATTGACATAATGTATCATCACACTTACTTGATTATTGATTTATGGATTACCAACTAATAAATGATAATACACTTTGGTCTGTGCTCTACCCTCTTGAGACTCTTGTTTGTCGGGGTGGCAGGGTGTTTACCTCTGCTCATGAAGACGGGCACATGCCTTCAATTTGAGAAGACAATGAGGGGAACGATTACGTGGTTTATCAACACACCATGGAAATTACGTAGACTTTTCTTCGGATCTTTCTCAAGAACACATTTTGGAAAAAAACACAAGGTGATGTTGGTGAATGAGGCCCAATGTTTTCGGCAGTTACTCCTCATGGATACCATGTCAGCTTGGTGATAATCTCCCTCGGTTTCAGCCGAGGCCAAAGACGGAAAACAGACAGGCGGAGCCGCCTTTCACATTAGAGGCAATATTACAGATGATGTATGTTTATGCTTTTTTTTTTTTTTAAAGTGATGGACATGAACACAGTGAGTTCTCTCAGTGTGTTCATATCCATCACTTTTTCTCTATCCACTGTGAGATCCTGTAAATCTGTCACAGCTCAGTACAACAAACTGTAGTTTTGACCTTCGGCAGGAGTAGCTTCTGAAAGATAAGGTTTGGAAAAATGAGCAGGCAACACCCGTTATACTAATGTGTCAAATACATGTCTAAATGCATTGTTTCCTTTTCATCTCAGTTTTTCAAGTGTAGCTACAGAATGTCAAATCAATACATTTAGGTGTTTAAATCAGCTCAGTCAATGCAAAACAGATTGCAATTGGTTATTTTTTATCTATATATATTTATATATATATATATATATATATAAATTTATATATATATATAAATTATTTTGTTACTATTGCTGAAAATGAATGAATTAGACTTTTTGAATGGTTGACGTATATGTTTTATCCGTATGTGTGTGTGTCTTTTTGTTAGGAAATGTGAAGGAGTTGTGATGCGACAATGTTTCCCATTTCACTGTCACCCTTGTGACCCTGTGTGCGTGGGTCTATTTATACTTTTAAGAGAGTTAAATGATCACATAAAAAAAATAAAAATAATGATATGTGTATTTCCATGTGTGAGCTCGTGTTTTGTGAACCCTGAAAACGGTTGATTTGGTTAAACAGAGGTTTATAATGGACATCATTATTGCACACACCAATTACCTTAAATAAATGATTGCTCTCTCTTGCAATCACACCAAGTAGTGCACTATAATCAGGAAGGCAATTGACTGTTGCTGGTGTGTGCGTCGGCATCAGTGTGTTTGTATGTGACTGAGTGTGTGCGTCGGCAGGGTGCACACGGCCCTATCACACTGGTGGATTAATCCTCACACTAGATAACGAGTCTGAGTAAGAGAGAGAATACGAGGGGCAAACAGAGAGAGAGACACGCACGCACACACACACACACACACACACACACACACACACACACACACACACACACACACACACACACACACACACACACACACACACACACACACACACGTGCAGCTTACATTTGAGCTCCAAGCGAATAAAGTCGGTGTTGCCCAGATTTTCCAGAAAGACGCCGGCAGGCGCGCTGGTCTTGAAGTAGAAGGAGATGTCGGCGCTGGTCTCACCCTGGAAGGTGGCGAAGTGCAGGTAGGAAGACGGGGTAGGGAAGGAAGCAGCATTCCAATAGTTATCTGTGGAAAACATAGATAGAATCACAGCTGTCAACCAGCCCATCAGGCACCGAGCTGCTGGACACGGCAGACTACATTATTTTCAGCAATGATTTTATTTCAATCCTTTTTCATTTAATTCCAAAGAGCTATCAATCTTTTCTGGATAAAACAGTGTTATCGTACGTCCATTGTCTAACGTGGCTCATTTCATATCTCAGTCAAAATTATTTCATCAACTAACTCTTTTTCTGTGCAGGGCTTCTAACGCAGCCTGTAATTTCCTGAAACTTCAATAACATTCAATAGCAAGTTGATCATATCATAATAGCAGAGGGAGACTATTTCCTTCTAAATGAGGACCCGAGAAGGAGACGAGGGCACATGAATAGAGTGCTGCGGGATCTTTGATAACAACTTTTCTAATGACTTTTATGAAGCAAAACCAGCGGCCTCTAATGAAGACAAAGTAGCAGCACGCTAAACAGCTGCTGATGAATTACAGGACGGTTGTATTGATGTTGTGACTTCTCTCCTCTCCCGTCGCCATGTCCCTGTATTACTCCTGTCACTCGAGGAAGATGAGAACGTCCGACTTTGTTTGATGAAGATTTCGAGATAAATGACACATGTTTATCCATTCTGGTTAGTGTTTCTGATTAATTTCTTGCAGCAACTAATCAGCTTATCATTTCTCGTATTCCTTTGCTTCCTGTCATGTGTGTGGGTTTACACTTTGTGAGTGTAGGCATGCACCTCTGTGTGTTTGTGTGTCTCCTGGCTCAGAGCGATAAGCGCTCCCCAATGACAGGGCTGAGCTTCTCCCCTCTCCCCCTTGCCTTACATCCTGTCACTAGGGGCAAGGGCAGATAGTGGCCACACACACACACACACACCTACACACACACACACACACACACACACACACACACACACACACACACACACACACACACACACACACACACACACACACACACACACACACACACACACACACACACACACACACACACACACACACCCCTGCTGATGCTCCCTTCGTGATTCGTGTTTGAAGTTGGAATACTGTTCATTTCTCAGCGGGAGGTGCAGCTAATTATTGAACTGGGCTAATTGGGGCCTCGAACAGGAGGAAGCCTGCAGAGGCGAAACAAATAATTAAGTTGACTATGAATGTTCCTAAGTAGCAAGAAGGGCCACATCGTGGGTGACACTCAAATGTACAATCACCGACTGATTACAAAGGAATTATTTTGATGATTGAAACAGGTCTCTGACGTACAATAATGACGCTATTTCGCAAGAAATGACACATACAAAATGCCTGCAAATAATTTGCATAGTATTCCTTTGAGTATACTGCAGACACAGAATCAGCCTTCACGGTACAAATATGACATGACAAATACAAACAACATAAACATGTCTCATGTGCTTGGATACCTATTTGTATGCACTGAATGAGACCGTAAGTGCTTGGAGCCAGAGCGTAAAAAGAAGGTTGACAAAGACATCGAAGCAAGAAGGACACAAGGATATAGGAATACAGCCTGGAGGCAAGTCACACTTCAGAAGGAGGGAGAGAGAGCAAGAGTAAAAGAGGGAACTGGGAGGAGGTTCGAGAGAATGGGCTCAAAAGGGATTCTATGGTGTGAGAACAAAACATGAGGGGGTTAACAGGAACTGAGTGCTGGAGCGAAAACAGTGTTTGAGGAATAATCATGGAAGCAAAATCATAAACCTCTGATTGTCCCCGATTGATCCACAGATCTGTGGCACATTTATCTCTCCAATGTTGAAATGTTTATCAAACAAATGTTTCAGAAACTGACCGAGTACAAAACTGTCCGACTGAGACGTCACACTTATTAAACTGCTATTGGTGATGCATGATTACACACTTGAAGGCAAGGCACATTAACAATATGCCCAAAGTATAATGAACAAAGTAAAACAATTTGTTTTATATAGAGTGAGCTACCTGCCACCACAAACAGCCTTGACATTAATTAATTGGAGTTGATTTGTGTATAACTATAACCTCCAGTGGGAAATCAAGCCATTTCCCTTATGTTTTCATATGTATGAGACTTGCAGAGCGAGCTTGTCAAGGGGATCAACGAGCACTCCAAACACAGGTGTTTCTCAAATGGAGTCGGTTACAGCTTTCTCTGAAAGACCTTCTTCTCGCTCTTATTGGTTCCAAGTTGACACAAATGCCTAAACTCACTTCCTGTTGTCGCCGGTTCTCCCGGATGCCTTTGGTCTCATTGTGTGGGGAACCACTGTAGAAGATATTCAGCGACTACGGAGTATCTCCGGTCTACTTGCAGGATGTAAATGAACGTTGCTGAGCTACTCAATTGTGAGACACCTCATTTAGTGGAGAAGCAGAATAATGTTGGATTTAAATTCTTTTTTTTTTAGTCGAAATTTAGACCAGATGTTTTACGGTCTAAAGAGAATGTTGCTTGGTGGTAACCTTCAATGCTCCCAAACACAATGGACCTTCCCAAAAAAACTATTTCAAGCACTTCACAATTTATACTCGCTCTGAGTGCAGGATACAAAATCAACGTAGCAGACCAGCAATGTGCCGAGCGATGTCTGCTGTCCGGGAGAGAGCACGGTCATTAGTTAGCAGGCTTCAATAATACAAACCCACAACCCACAAGCTTATGGAGGGCAGACGTGGCACAACAATTCACATGTTGTCAACATCAGGCGTTATAACACTTATGCTCGGGTCTGTTGGTGCAGTGACCATGAAGCTCAGAATGTAGCAATGGCTCAATCTGCACGGTTCAAAGGCGGAAATACTGCTGGTATGTTGGACGTATCGCTCCAGTTTTACATTAATCCAAGGTTGGAGAAAAAACTAATGTGTGAAAATGTTCGAGCCATGCTCGTGGTATGGCTCTATGAATAGCCATGTTGGTTCACTAATGTTTGATGGGATGCTCTCCGCGAGTAGAGTATTATACCTTTAGTGATCCCCTTGACTCCACATGTGGCGACATCATCAGGTCACACATTTCAGTTTGTCCAGTGCCTTCAAACTAATAATCCACATGATCTCAGCTATTCTTGCATTTCGAGGTAATAACCAAATGTCAGCATGCTAAAATGCAAAACTAAGATAGCATGTATAAAAATGTGAGACATCAGAAGTAAACCATCACAAAACAACCATCCTTCAACCAGAAGAACCAAGTTAAACACCCATGCAGGAATCAATAAATATAAATCATGACAAACTGAGCACATATACAGCTACAAACTCTTCATGTGTTTCCACTTCATCAATATCTTTCTATGTTTCCATCTTTCTTTACATGGATGTTTTGGACATCTTTTGTCCAGTCATTTGACTGAAATATGGTGTTGCACTGAAAACAGCTGCTGACCTCTAGATTAGTGCACTGGGACACCTCAAGCCCACTGAACTGTGGTGTGTGACATGATGTGAGACACAATTTGAGGAGAAGTTCAGGGTCTGGAGGCCAACGAGATGATTCACCTGTCCATGCTTGACCAGATGGGTTATGTGTCAGTACCAGCAGAAGGTAAGGATGACAAACTGAAACTTATCGGGTCATTAATAAGGACACACACACACACACACACACATACACACACACTTGCGAATACAAATGTACACTGTTGGCTAGAGGCAGAGTAGGCTGCACTTACTGCCACAATAGCTACATGTAATAACCTCAACAACACACTGCATGTTCAGTGTGATATCAGTGTAGATCTAAACATTCAAGATTGCAACAGCACTTATAACTTAGTTTGCTCGATCGTTTGATCCATTTGCCACTTATTCTGCTTCAGGTGCAAAGTTGTTTGGTCGTGGAGGGCGGATTTAATCAGAGGACTAAGAATAGTGTCACCTGAGATGAGAGGCAGCAGCTCCGCTCTTGGAAGGTGATGATCTATAACCCTCAGGGCACGGCTAAGATATAATTGTTCAAAACACTTGAACCTATATCATCGGGAAACTTGCGACACACGCCTCTACTTCTTCCAGCCTCAGTTCTGCAATTCCATTGGGACCTGTATTTCTTCTCATATCGGTGCAGTTGAGCTCTGAGGTGTGTAACTTTATGGCCTAGGTTCTGTACTTTTACAATAAATATAGATGAAACTTTAGGTAATTAGTTTGTGTCTGTCATTTGAGACCTGCAAAGCCTTCATCTATCTCACTTTGTAATACAATTTTTAGCACCAAAACGTAAGAGATTTAATCATATAGATGGTGAGATAAAAAAGGAAAAGGTTTATCAAAGATAGAGAAATAACTATCGATGGATTCTTGTGTAAAAAAAAAATCATTCGAGTGAGGAATGCATGAGAGCTGTCTTTTTGTGCAATCCTAAACTCCAACTTTATGTATAGATGGAACTGTTAAGTGCTTTGAGATTATAAACATGATGTATGTATAACATATCCATAATATCTCACTCATGCTGCAAGACCATGCTGACCACCATCATTCCATAAGTTAAACCATAAGCTCAGAAAATAGTAAAAATAACAGAGAAGGGAAACATTAGGATAAAAGACAAATGGATGACATATTATTATCAGATCCCCTTAATTTTATTAAGAAAAGAACCCGTCACAAATAATTAAATTACAAAGTGCTTATGTTACAAATGTTATGTTTAAAATTAGACTTTTTACTTCCTATCGTTTTAGCCCTAAAATTCCCAATGAACCCATTAATTCACACCAGATACCCCAATGTCTCCAAAAGCATGCTAGAATTACATTTACAAAGACATTTCATGTGGGCATATGAGCAGTGACAAATAGGTAGAGACCAATTTATTAGTTTTGAGCTTTCATAGGTGATCCTTGTCGGCCTTCATATGTGGTCAGTCATGAGGCCAAGCATGTCTCATAGCAGGTCCATTATATTAAAATAATGGAACACATGCTGCTTTGCGTCATTTATTTTCATTCCCATCTATTAAAATGTCCAAACCCTTTTAACATCAATACATGGGACTATGTCTGCATGTGCAGGCTTCCATTAAACTAGCCATGGAAATGGTCTTCATTAATGCCTGAGCACATATACGTACACACACACACACAAAGCGTGCATGTGCGCATACGCGAGTACCTCCTTGCTCAAACTTTCCCTGACTGCACGAGACATTAGTCATTTGCCTATGAAAACCCATTATATGGCAGCCAATCATCATTGCTCTTACTGAGATGGGGCTCCATACTCAGTATGAGAAGCATCAATCATACAGGGAGCAGCAATTCACGTGTGAAATTTTTAATATATGTTTAATATGTCTTAATGGGCCAATATATAATGTATGCGCCATGTTTCGGTGTCTGAGTCAGCACTATTGCAAACATCCCTCAAAATCATCTTCATTTTAAGTTAGTTTGATCATTTGGTCATTCAATATAAAAGGGGATAACTCTCTATTGTGGCATTATTGCTTGTTGCATATTTGATAACTATTGATAAATTAATGTCAGACTATGTGATGATAATTCATAACTAAAAATGATCCCTCTTAAACCCATGAATTGGTGTAAGAAGTGTCTCCAAAAGATAAGCGCAGAGCTTAGAGAATCCAACAGTTAACTCTTTCACCAACTAAATTGAACTGAAGCGATGGCGGATGACACTGACATCGATCTTCATCAAAGAACAACCCTAAAATATGCAACTTTATAAGGTTATATATTCTTCTGTCACAGCCTGGTTCAGAGAGAAAACTAAAGCTGGCTCCATCCTGCTGCTGTCACACTCAACAATAACACCGATGCAGTAGAAACTGACACTTCACTCATTGATTCAATATCAATGAAACTGTTCAATATCAATATTGTTTTTATGCAATAATATAGATTCAACCGTCCAGCCATGTATTGCTTTTTAACAGTTTAATAATTGATCATAGTTATTCATAATGACCATTTGTTTCTGACAGTTTGAAATATTTACACTTACTATTTTTTTCCATGTAAATGAAATGTCGAGCAAATAAGCACAAAGGGTTGTCAATGTCAATTTATATGCATGAACATGAATACCATTTGTTTATGAATGGATGAAAATAATTGTAAAATATTTGCAAGATAGGCATAGCGTTTGTTTTCATGGACGCCGAATGGTGCGTCACTTTAAATAGAATTGTTGGACGGCATTATCTTCTTCACCTTGGTAAAGGAAGGAGATAAGAGAGGAAGCATTGAAGGATCTTTTATTAGCATTTAGAGAATTCACACAGCTCTTATCATGGCGGCCACTACGGGACTAATAAAGGACGGTCAAAACCAAACCCTTTGTATTCACGCCGGCCACCATAGTTCTCCGACACACTTGGCACACGGAAAAGGTTTGAGTTGGTTATAATCCATAACCGCAGTGCACACTAATTCTATCATATTTAAAGGTGGACAATCTCAGCTGCATAACATTAACAGTTAAATTACTGAATGAAACCTAATTAGTTGAATTATAATGACTTATATTACACAACATAGACAACTATATGTATGTATGTATATACAGTATATAAGATATATTAGAAAATGTACTGAAATTGATGAACTGAACTAAACTAACTGAATTACAGCTTTATTGTTTCAAAACAAGGGAAAGCAGGCTATGCACCTGTTTGGCTCGGTTATCAAAAGTTCACCGTGTCTCATACGTTGGTCTCCAGTGTTTTATTTGAGTCTTTTGAAGTACACTAGATGTCATGGCCCTTAACCCGTGAAGAGATGTGGTTCGATCACACTGGCTTATGTGGTCAGAATAGGTATTCAATGAGTTTATTCAGACCTCAGGTTGTAACCTCAGGTTTGCTACTCAGCACCATCAATGCCCTGCAGTTCATGCAAACAGTTCCTTCAAGACGTTTTAGGACTCAAGATATAGATTCATCATCATACTTATTATCACCTTTCTAAATTCTTAAACTTTTGGTCTCAACACATAACACACACTCAAACATGTGTAAAAACAAAGGTAATTTGGCTCCTTCCAAGTGACAGAAGGATCTATCTTTGGTAACTTTATCTGCCGTACTGCTACACGACAGACACATAAACAGATGTCATGTAATGTCATTAAATCACGGTTTGATTGTGTGTTGGCAGCTCTTTGATGAAGGGACATTGCTGGCTCCAGATTGTTGATGACGGGGCCATGATGAGTGAGGGGAGGTGTTCTGTCATGTGCTGCAACCTCGACAGGCCACTTCCTGTCTCCCTGAGGATGAGACTGAGAGAGCAAAGAAATCTGCATTCGAGTAAACCATAATGAAGGTTATACTAATGTAACCAGAGTTCTATTACCATCTCATAACAGCTGTTCCCCGTATGAGGGGGAGGATAACAAGCATCCAGCTGTTCAAGTCTCAATCTCAATGAACTCCGGAAGTTCTTGGAGAGAAAGGATGGATGTGGCCTAAGGATAGCCCAGCTGTGGCCACCACAAAGCAGTAAGCAACGGAGGAGCACCAGGAGTTCACACACCCTCTTCGCTGAGGTTTTTCAAGCAGCAAAGCGACGGTTGCAAAGGCTCAAGAGGACCCTTCACCAAGGCCTCAAGCACCAATTGCAGTTCACACTGCGGGGAGGAGGCATGCGTCACGGGGCGTCCCCAAAAAGACCGTCCCGTACCCAAAAACCCTCACGGCAATAAGACATGGCTGCTGCATACACTTTAATAGTGTCATGAGACCCTGATTGGGTGTTTACGCAATCACACATTTTTAGTGGACGAATGTATTGGAATCGAGTATTTAGCTTTGTTTGTACTCACGCTCGGCACGTGAGCCGCCGCAGATGCTGCACCTGTTCGTTGCATTATTCTACGAAACGCCAGAGGGCGAACACACAAAAGTTACCATGAAGAATCCAAAAAAAAAAAGTGTAACTGGTGAAGAGCCATGAACCAGCCTCGACAATATCGCGGAAAGATTGTAATTATCTGTCAACTCACGGCATGTGTTGACAGATAATTAATTGGATATCTCATGTTCATGGACTATTGCCTTTTTAGAATCCCAGTACAGAAACAGACCTATTACTACACTGAAGTTATATAACCTTTAAAATAGTTTACTATTTATTTGGCTGTCTAACTATACACTCAATAGAACATTTTCAAGACCTCCTTTTTAAAAAATCATCTAAATATAATGTACCTTCTCTGTATATTCCCTAGACATGTAAATAGTGCTTTACTATGGTATTCCTATATGTGGCCTTACTTATCCTCTTTTTTGACTTCGTTTTGAATTCACCGCAGTCTGACGGTGAAACACGCAGAATGCACTTATCTGCACTCACACATTGCATAGCTCCAATCTATTATTCCCTTTAGTAAGAAAAATGAGCAGTCAATAGATAATATATGAAGCATTATTATCGTAATGATCATGCTGCCATGAACTAAAGATTAAATCCATGTTTGCTTTTTCCTCGCCACAGGATATTACTTTCCACAAAACCTCTCTGGTACTTTGTTACATCACACAGCAGCTACCAACATAACTTCCTCTCTAAGCTGTTTTAATCTATTTTGTCTTAGAAGATAATAAAAATAACTAAAAGAAAGAAAGAGGATGAGGGCGGCAGACGCAAGCTCCAAAGACAAAACCACTTAAATGGAGAACTCGTTTCACTCTATCCTGAATCATTTTAGAGGATAATATGTTTTTGATGCTGCTTTCACATCTGTTGTTGGGTTCACTTGTTCAAAAGAAACAACTTGATACTTTTCTATTTACTGTAGTTGTATTCTATTTTGTGTTCAGGTCACAATCAGTAGGGATGAGAGAAAAGATCCCCGAAGACACTTGATGCATATCAAACAACCAAATCAGCTTCTTGGCAACCAAACAACAGATTGTATTTGGGGGCCCAAAAAGGCTTAAGTGCAACACGTGCTGACCGTGTAGCATTGCGTCATTTGATGCACATTAATTGATAGAATACATAAGAGGAGGGGGGGGGGGGGAGAGGTGTTTACTATGATAGCGCGGCAGAATCTGTGTGAGTCTTCCAGGTGACCCAAAGTCCCACAGTTACAGGATCCGATTCTTGAGGCACTGCCGGGGCTTGAACGCAGGACTTCGTGTTCACCAAACACGCGCTTCAACCCACTAAGACACAGCACCTACATAAAGTTTCCTTTTCACACTGCATCAAGTTCTCTTCTCTACCAAAAGTACAAAACCATAAAATTCAAATACACAATCCGATTCTTGAGGCACTGGCGGGAGTTGAACGGCACCACTGTGAAACAATTTTTCTCAAATTATCTTTGATTTTTTTGTTTACAATTTTTTTGTTGTCACTGCCGGGGCTTGAAGTGTGCCAGCAATTAGAGGAACACACAGGTAGAGGAGGAAGAGCAAGTATTAAACTGCCTCGTACTCTGTGAGTGTTTCTGCAGGACCTGGGCCCTATTCCTCGTACCTGGGTAATGTCGTTAGCTCGATACTTTTCAAGATAAGATGACATAACTAGACTAGAAACGGATGTTTTTTAATGATCAGCACAATGTGAGTATGAGCAATGTGTTATTCTCACACTCAATTGCAACCCCAGAATAACAATGTGGCCAATTTGACTCCGCTATGCATGTGTTTCCACTTGTTCACACTCATGATAGTTTTGAATTAAAACCCTGTTAAAACAGAAACAATTTCTAATCATCAAAACAAGGTTTGTTACTTTCCAAAAGTTTGGCTGACAATGTCGGAATGCATTGTTCAGACCAGACACACAAACACCGTTTCATTTCCACTGGGATTGGGATGAAAACAAGAGGCAACATATTCTTCAACAATAGAGTGGAGATAATTAAGAACCAAGTCTTTCTCCCTTTTTTCTTCTTCTTTGTGCATATTTGGGGAAATTGGACCGAGCAGAAAGTTGGGAGCGAGAAACCTGATGACAGGCTGGGTGGTGGAAAATGACTTTTTTTTGTCGCCTCACCACATCCACGTTGTTTGATGACAGCTCAAAGCTTTTATAACTAGGCCTACGGTCATTTGATTGTTCTTACTGCAAATCTGAATAAGAATAAACATTTTAAGAAAAAAGGTCCTCTGAATAATTCAGTGATCAGGCCCTAATAATAGTAAAAACAACTTTATATTGTCATTATATATAATATGGTTAAAGCCAGTCATGAACCAACCTTTTTTTAGACTCGTGTGCTCTGCTGAGCTTCGAGTCTGTTCTATGAGTCTGTTCCATGACTCCGTTCCATGATTCTGTTCCATGACTCTGTTCCATGACTCTGTTCCATGATTCTGTTCCATGAGTCTGTTCCATGAGTCTGTTACTTCCTCTACCTCAGCGGTCGGGAACCTATGGCTCTTCCGGTGACGGCATATGACTCCCAGACTATTTGGAGTTTAAAAAAAAAAAATCTCCGCCCACCACCCTGTAATTTTCTCTATTGCGCCAGATTACAGCAGAAGTAATTCAAGGTCCTTTTCTTAAAGACGTCTTTGTTCTTTTATTAAACTAAACAGCCGTCTGTTATTGATTGTCTCTACACAACAGCATGTTATTTCTGTCTCTACGTGTCGCGTTAACACTTCTCGACTCTCCGTCTTGCGCGCCGCAGAGCTCCGATGCCGGCGTGTCTGCGCGCATCGGGGCGGAGCAAAGAAAAAGTCACCTGCACCAGCATCACTCCAATCTCATAAACACCGGCCAGCCAGTTGACCCCGCCCCCTCCACCCCAAAACAAAAACTCTTTGGATCTACACTATTCACGTAGATGACCTATTTTGATTTCAAAACGCCGAATTTCGCCGAAAGGTGACAAGTTTGCAGGTATGACACTAGTAGAGTCAAGCAATGGGACGAAATAAGTAGTAACTGTCGCGTTGCAATACGCAAAACTCCACTTGGACGATCGACCTTCAGTTTACCATGAGTCCGCTTCCTTGCATACGAGACATTTCGACAAAAGATATAGTGTCGAAGAATATGATTATTTTCTGCTTTAGCAATGTGTTGGCATCTCAGATGCAAAACTAATATGGTTCAACAGACATCATAGAGCCATCCGTATCTTAATAGGTAAGATAAGCTTCATCCTCTACATTACTGTCCAGCCCAAGATTCGGAGTGTAGTTCAATGATGCGTTCAAGCCGACGCACTCTCTCTCTGCAACTTCCTCAGGAGTACAGTAGGGGGGAGAGGACGCAACCCTGGGGATCCCGTGGGGACGATGGTGTCCGCTACGTTGTTATGTCGCGAGAGGGAAACGAAAGAAGAGTCTGTCCCTTGGGGTCGCACCACTTGTTGTCCGGCACCAGCGGGGTCAGCCACCACAGACTGTTCCAAATTCGCTCTCTTCCCTCGATGTTTTTTCGTCTCCCCGTATAGCGGCTCCACTGTTGTTGTTGTGGTTCGCCAACGATCTCCGCCGCGCCACGCTTAAAAGCGCACAATCTCCTCCGCTGAGCTACTCTGGACACACACAGCCAGCGCCCAGTGACCTTTACTGTAATGACCATCTGCTCCCACTGACTGTTCCAAAACTGAACACGATGGCAACAGGGGAATCTTAATACGAGCTGTATTAAAGAGACTGCGGTGATCTCTCGATTCAACCTTTAATGAGCCCTTCACAAAGGTGACACATTCATGCCCCTAAACTACGACCTGCTGAGAATTATTTAGAAACTGAAACCAGTCCTCTCAGCAGCTGCCACTAGGGAACTTCCTCTCAAACTGCCATTGCAGCTGCAGCCCTCCCTCCCACCTCATATAAAGGTCCCTTTTACACCTGCAGCTATTCCAGAGTGTTCACACAAGTCTACATTTGATCTGAGCAGGTGCCCTGTAAGGTTTGAAGTTATCCTTAAGATCTAACTGATACTTATGCAGTGTGATTCAGCTTCTGGTGAGTTGCCTTTTCAATCTTTGAATCAGAGCACACCTTAGCACCCTTCGGCCTTGTGTGTGTCTTGTCGGTCCCTGAGTATATAATTCATGAACATTTACAGCACATTGTAGCTCACAGTTTCCCGTTCTTTCATCTCAACCTTAATCTTCACAATCAAACGTGTTAGTCCATGTCAATCATCATTCTCGATTTTCAAACTGTTGCATATTTGGCCATCAGTCAAAATGCTAAAGATTGCTGCTGAATGTTGCATCATCAACTAAAACTCCACAATACATACAATGTGTATCTATAATAGGAACACTTACCGTCTCCTTGGCAACGGAGTGGTCCAACAGTCAGCTTGGCTTCCGAGCCTGGTCTGTTGGTGTCACCCACGGCCACCTGGCTGACTGGCAGGTGTTCCTTGTATATCAGGAGGCCAGAATCTTCTCTCCTGTCAGAAGAGTTGAAAGAAACACAAGAAGAAGAAAACGGTTAAACTCTGTTTCGTCTCTTCATCATCCATTTGCAATTTCTGCATTTGCTGCTGTTTAAAATAGTTGTAAGTTGTGACTATATGTGTCATGATCCAGAGTTTTTGTGTCTTGTTTTGTGTCTTATTTTGAAGTCCCTGTCTCTCGTGTCCTCCGTTTCCCTGCATTTCCTGTCCCTGTGATTGTCTGCCCTGGTCCTGATTGTTTCCTTCTGTGTGATTGCTAGCCCCGCCCTCATTGTGTCTACCTGTGTCTCGCTCCCCAGTGTCCAATCAACTCCACCTTCCCTGTGTATTTAAACCCTGTTTGTCTCATTCCCCAGTGTGGGTTCGAACTGTTTAGTTCGTGTTTGTCCTGTTTTCTGTAAAGGATTAAATCTTCTATGGAAAAGTTGTTGGCATTTGGGTCCAATCGCTCTCTGGCTAAGACATCCTGACAATATTGCGATATCATTTGTACCTATTTGAAGGGAAGGAAAATGTTGCAAATTAAAAATATAACCTTATATGGGAAGCAGAGAAAGTGTTATGACAGGAAAAAAGGTATTGCAGATGATAGCTATATTTATGGCATTATCTTACATAAAGCAATGCAATTGTTTACACAACTTAAGCTACACCTACATATCTAAATGGTAGAATTGTTTGTAATGAACTGAAAGCACACATATAATGTCTGCAGCAGACACATTTAGCATGATAGTCAGTAAAAGTTAGTATGCATGCTACATAAACTAAAACTTAACACAATGATGGACACAAAACCACAGTGACACATACATGACATTTTGTTTTTACAGTCAATAGGTGCATAGATAGATAGATAGATGTATGGGTTGATTGATGGAGTGATATTCAACGCCATGTATGAATGAGGAGAATTAAATCAATTAAATCAATTGATAAAATGAATGGAATTCAATAAGTATTTAGCACTACTACAAATGTTCAATATTGAAAGCCCAGCCTTTGAAATGTTCTACATCTGCCACATTACTATTTGACTTGAACCGTTTGCGACTCATTGTTGTTTGGAAATAAAACAGTAACATCTCATTTATGGCTTTGTGTATGCATGTGTGTGTGTGTCTGTATGTGCATGTGTGTGTCCGTATGTGCATGTGTGTGTGTGTGTGTCTGTATGTGCATGTGTGCACGCAAGTGTGCCAAAATATGGGTAACGAGTGGAAATAGAGTTATATGGGAAATATTTCACAAACTCACTCAGCCAAACAATGAGATATTAATGCACACATTATTAATGGAGAGAACCAGACAAAGTAAGACGTATTTATAATCTCATCAGTTTTAAAAATGAGGACGGAGACGTGAAATTAAATGAAATCTTATCTATCTGCTAACACTCAATTACTCACAGACAGACATACAGTAGGAACACACATGCACACACCACACAGATAGCAATGTAATTGGTTTTCATGAGAATATCCATCAGCTGGTTAAAGGAGCTTTGAAACACAAACAGTTTGTTCTGGAGGCAAACATCCCTCTTGAATAAACGCTGGCGGCATTCATCATCCAGTCAGTTTGAAGTGAGACGCCTCATCAGACTGTCCAGCTGACAGATGAATGAACATTAGCATTAGCAGTCGTGACAATGTTAAAGGCTTTTAGGATGACGACTAAGCAATGTGTTTGACAAACCTAACACTATTTTGGTTTACAACAGTACATGTGCCATAGATGTATAGTGTAGCTTTAGGGGTTGACACAACATCGATGTGTTTCATCACAGAACAGTCCTATCACTTTGTGAATAGCTTAAGAAAACCTGTTTAAGTGTGCATCTGCTATTGACGCAGAATGCACAGCAGAAGTATGTAAATAACAGATGTGCTGACTCAGCTATATGAATGTCCCAGTATGACTCGCTGTGCAGTGGGTGGACTGGGTGTGACCAACAACTTCTCCATGGCAGCTGTTCCCGCCGACTTTAATTGAAGTCAATGCAAAACTGAAACCGTGGGGAAATTAATCAAGACAATATAAATGTTTTGTGCTGCGGCTGAAGCTTCATGTGGCAGTCTGACGTACCATTGTTTGTGGTCAGCATCACAGTTGCAGTCATACTTGAGGTCAGTGCAGTTCCTGTCGATGCCACAGGCACACTTCTGGATGCCTGGTCCTGAGCCTCCCCAGTAGAAGTGCTTCTCGCTGCCCCGACCCAACCACCACGTGTAGGGGGTCCCATCTGGGGAACACGCACAGACACAGACACACACACACACACACACACACACACACAAAAACAATGTGTCAGTCCCTTTCAAGAAAAATAATCGCCATGTCATTATCTGGTTTCTGGCTGAATATTAATGTCCCTCGCCAAAAAGAGCAAAACACAAACTTTTGTGATAGCAATTAAGTTGTGCTACTAACTGTCCAAACTCCTTCCCATTGCAAGTGATTAATTGTTAAATAATTCATGTTCGAGGCTTTTGTCGCATTAATGTGATTTATATTGACAGCGAGCATCTGCATGGTGAATGTAATGCATTTGCTCAACATGTTTTACACAGCTGGGTGGTAAATGCCTTTGAGACAGACAGGCCCACTCTGTCATAGATCACACCTGTGATTTCAGAGATAACTAAAGCACAGATTCAGAGCAGCATTTACATTTATCGTTTGCATTATTCCGTGTGAATCTGTGCTTATAGAAATGCCTTTTGGAACGTAAGCTCTTCTGAGCACATCTGTTGACGAACACACACTTCTTTGTGTGTGCCTGTGAGCTTGTGTGTTTTAATGAGTGGATAAAAGGTGAAGGATCGCCGCTTTTCAATAAGAAATGCAATATTGTTTTCTTCGCCCTTGGATAATATATTCTGGCATGGGACAGTAACCAGGCCAAGAGATAGGTGTCAATATTTTGGTGCCTGGAAATACATCACAATAACTGCAAGAGAGTGAAACAATATTACATTTCCCTCTTTATTCCAGGAAAATGAGCTGCATTGTCGATATCGCTTTGTCAAATGCTTTCAGAGACAATGAAATCTTATGAGCCATATTTTATTGAACGGGATTGAAGCTGACCTTTGATGCAGCACAATTGCATCGAGAGATGTGATATACGGTGATGTATTATGGTACAATTTTATTTTCTGAACTGGGGCGAAACTCCAGGAGGAAGCTACCGAGGTGTCTTTGTGTGTTTATATATATTCTATGTGTGTGTATGTGTGTTTGTTGGCATTGGTGACCCGGGGGTTTATTGTCCTCATAAAAAGAATTAGCTTCATCTCTCTTCAGGCCACTGTTCAGACAAGCCATTGTCAATAGGATTAGCACTTATGAGTTTGTGTGTTTGTGTGTGCATTTATGCTGTTCCACATCTATACAAGTGAGAAGCAAATTTAAATTAAGACCTTCACAGATAGGTCAGCAAGGTCCCTCAACACAGCCAACTAAACTAAGCCCCAGCTATCAACAACTCCATGCGTCTTGCCCCCCAACCCAATTAGTGAGTGTTATGTCATCGTCCTTGAAGCCGATCCAAGTCGACTTTTTAGAGTTAATGGAAAGTTTGTGCAGTGGCGTTGCCTCTCGGTCTCGTGACACTCTCTCGAAAACGGGGAGTAAAACAACTCATTAGGACGATGCCATTTTTGTATGAGCAAAGCATTGCCCTATGATCAGTGAAAGAAGCTTCAAAAGATTCAACTTAATGCCCCCGTGTGCGACTCCTGCTGGCACACACTTAATGCATGAACAACTGCTGTAATACATAACAAGAAGGGGAAAAAGAACAAACTTTCTTAAAAAAAAGGAAATCACCAAATGTGGGTCCATCAGTGTGGTCAGACTGGTGATGTGGTGGATCCAAACACAAGTCACGCAAAAAAGAAAACAGTTGCTCCGTCTTGGGCATCAGCAGCGAGCAGGCGCCCCAGAAGTCTCATTGACTCACTTTCTGCTCGGCCTCGCAGTAACCCTCTTATGTCATAACACACCTGATTGCAGTCTTCACTTCTAAGCTTTCTAGACAGGTGGGGGGCATGTAAAATATTATTCCTGTATAAAAATTGCAACGTGATCCTTTCCGTGACCTATTTCCCAGAATGAGTAATAGAAGAAGACAGAGGACCGGAGAGGGGAAGTGGTGTAGGAGTAACAGCAGGGCATCAGGTGGAATGGGAGCTATGTGTTGTGCCAGTTTAAGTCTCCTGTGTAATTCAGTTCAAGCTCTGCCAAAACAAACAACTGAGGAGTAGGGAGTGAGGAAGAGGGGAGATGAGAGACCGACAGCATGGATGGATAGAGATATGAGGGAGGAGCGGCGGAATCATACTGGCAGAGAGTTCATATGGAGAGCCGC
Organism: Pseudoliparis swirei; assembly: GCF_029220125.1. Taxonomy (NCBI): domain Eukaryota; kingdom Metazoa; phylum Chordata; class Actinopteri; order Perciformes; family Liparidae; genus Pseudoliparis; species Pseudoliparis swirei. The sequence goes on from NC_079403.1 coordinate 13,142,428, forward strand.
AGAGAGCAGACACTGCCAAGATGGAGCACGGCAGCATGTTTGTTTGTGAATGTTTGAGAAGGACAGAGTGTTAAAGTGTGTGTGTGTGTGTGTGTGTGTGTGAGTGTACTTAAAGTCCTGGGTAATTATTAGCAGTCCCACTAGAGTATGATTAGTTTTACGAGTGGTGAACCGTTTGTGTGAATTTCAATGCAACATTACACGAGACCGACAAAAGACAGAAGTAGCATGTCTGCTTTGAATATGGAAAACATACTGGAGGAGTCTTGGTGGAACAAAATAATAAAAGTATGTTAACCCTTGTGTTGCCTTAGGGTCATTTTGACCCGAATCAATATTACACCCTCCCCCCGCCTTTGGGTCATTTTGACCCGATTCAATGTTTCACCCTCCTGTTACCTTTATATTTACTAACATATTTTACCCTTTGGGTTCAATTTGACACCAGCAATTCAAACCTCCAGAAAATTATTAGAATTAATATTGTTTTCCAAGTTTAAGTGTGAGGCACTTTATGTTTGTTTGTTGACTACCGAAAGAACACCGACATTAAACATTCAATGGGGTCAAATTAATCCTAAAGCGGGGGGAGGGTGTAATATTGATTCGGGTCAAAATGACCCTAAGGCAACACAAGGGTTAAAGAGCAAGGGATTAACTGGTATAAAACCAGTTGAAGAGTGAAAGAGACAGAAATTCCTTGGAATGGCACCACTGCTCTGTTGTACCGTTAACCATAACAAAGGCTTATTCCAGGTTTATTACAACTTCGACCCCATTTACGTACTTTTGACCGTCATTGCTATGAGTATTAATAACACGTAACTCATCAAGTTACTTGCTGAGATCTTTGAACCCAGCGTTAATCGGGCTAATCTTCTGTTTGTTTCTTGCCCTGTTGGATGTGGTCAGTGTTCCTATCTCTCAGCCATTACTTTGATACAATGTTCTTCTCAAAAAAAGAAACAATAAGAAGTCCACGTAACCACAGAGGATGAATACATCAAACAGGCCAAGCTCAGAATTGTCTGATTTATAATCGTACCCTTAACATCCATCTTCATCTCTTCCCTTCTCTCTCAGCAAATCCCCCAACAAACATGTTAAATGTTCACAGGAGAGGAGAAACCAGACAAGACGGATTGATAAGGCCCGGGGTGGTGTTCTTCTTCTGTCCTCAGGGACGACACTACTGATTGTGATGGTTTTTATCTATCTGTTATTTTAACAGCACACATACAGACACCCCTCTCTATTGATCTCCCCTCTTATCCAGAGAGGTGAATATCTACATCTTCATCATGTCTGCTGCATTCTAAACAGAGACTGACAGTCCCCAAAGCAAAGACAGATAGAGTTGGAGAGGAACAAGACGAGAGCGATCACAAGGCATTGTGGGATACGCAGAATAAAAGGGAATATTATAACATGGCAATGACAGAGGGCAAAAAGAGCATTATTCTGCATGTACAGTAAAGTGAAAAGAGACCTTGCAATTTCATCCTTCTTTCATAACCATTGATGCTTTAGCCAAGCACTGAGATTAAAATGGTAAATATGTCTGTAGGCCTGGCCTTAATACTAGAAAAACAACAACTAACATACACATGTGCACAAACACTCATGACATGCACCAGAGTGAGGGCACACCTGTATGTTGTGATGATTTAAAAAGTTGGGTATTGGAAAATGTGGAGCTTAAAGAAATGCAATAGAAAACTTTTGAAAACTCATCAACTCATCAAGTTCTCCAGAGTTGGTGAACCTCTGAATGATCTTTGTGTCTTTGTGTTCCTGATATTGAAGCAAAAGGATGAGTTTGGCAATTATGTTCTGGTTACAGCTGGTAGATTAGACCACATCTTTATTCCACTTTTTCAAAATACTGTCTTTGGCTTTTAGGTCAAACACGCTGATGAGCTGTTGGGTGCCCTCCGAGTTCAGGCTGGCATTTCAGTGCCATGCGGTACAATTGGAAGCAGGAGACGGGAGGGAAGTTCGGTCGGCTGCTTCAAGCTTATCTCAGACTGCAGTACACAGGTGTCCATGCAACTCATATTATCCGTTACAAATACTCAAGCGCATGGGCGACACTAAGTTCAAATCAAGGGACTCAGTTTATTTGTATAGCCCATTTCAACAAATTACATTGTCTCTCTCTTTTTACAATCTCTGTACATAGAGTCCCTGCCCCCCTTCAGGGGGAAAAAGGAAAGAACCTGCAGAGCAGCAACAGAGGAGGATCCCTCTAGGATGGACAGATGCAATAATAGTTCATAGTAGGCATATCCCACGATGGAGACTCCACGATCCCATCAGGCAGATGGCGGAGGAGGAGGAGGCGGAGTCTCAACAGGACAGTGGCGTAGTCATGATGAGAATTCCACGAACGCAGACGATCCATCAGGCAGATATTATGGTTCCATATCATAGGTCCGCCCCCATGACCCAGACGAAAGACAAAAGGACTGGGACAGAGTTAGTAACGTGTGATTGATTTGAGATATTCATCATAGAAAATTCAAAAAGAGGGAAGAGGAAAGAGGAGATATCCTCTCGTCCCACGTCTATAGCAGCTATATGCATATATGGTAGTGGCAAGCTGTTCAAGGGCAAACCACTAACACCTGATTCAGCCCTAACTATAAGTCTTGTCAAAGAGGAAGGTCTTACTGTGTCCGGACTGAGATGGAAGTGTTGGTGATAAAGGGACTGGTGGAAGAAAAAGGGAGGCTCTAATTCTGCCCAAGGTCTCAAGGAGACCTTTTTTTAAGACTCTGGAAGCGTAAGTGGTCCGATTTAGTGTATATAGTGCTCCTTAAGATATGATCCAATCAAGGCTTGTAGGTTAAGAGAAGAATTTTAAATTGATTTTTTTTTTAGAGCCAGCAGTGCAAGCAGCTAGTGCAGGAGTGATGTGATTTAGTTTTAGTGAGAGAACGAGCTGCAGCATTCTGCTTTACGTGGGAGTAGGACAAGTCGATCAAAGATAAACGCAGATTCTTTATTATGGTGTGGGTGATGCCAGGGCACGCTGCCGCCAGAATCCATATCACCAGATAATTGATCTGAGGTGTGCAGGCAGCGATTAAAATTACTTTTTTTTTTTCTGAACATTTCACAGTTGAAGGTCATCCATGAACACCCCTGCCGGTCAGAACGTGAACTGAAAGGTCAGTGGGTCCAAAATGGCACTAGACATGCTCACTCGCTCATATCCTGTCTGGGCAATGATGGCTTAAGGAAGGCGGTCAGCTGGAGCTCAAATGCCAGGATGGCATTCATAACCCTTTGATTTGATTTTCTCATAAACCTGTGGACATCACCTTTTAGTTTTTTACATTACATTACATGTCATTTGGCTGACGCTTTTATCCAAAGCGACTTACATTACTGTTACATTCATTCACTGTAGACGCAGCTACAGGGAGCAACTCAGGGTTAAGTGTCTTGCTCAAGGACACATCGACTAGGGCGGGGATTGAACCTCGAACCCCCTGATTGAAAGACGGACCTGCTACCCACTCACCCATAGTCTCCCATAGTTTGCACCTTTACCAGAGTCATCACGCCTGAAAGAGTGATGATGGTTCCACTTTCAAAGAGTTCCCTCTCTGGCCCAGTCGTGTAGGCGTAAACCTGCATGCAGATGCAAATATAAAAATGTCTTTTGATTCTTTGCACTGATCTCTAAGGAGTGTGAAAGTGGATCAATACTCTCCAACAAGAGCAGCTACTTTATAATTTAGACACACAAAAATAGTGAATAAAGAGCAAGAATAAGTCTTAAACACACTGCTGACCCCGTGAGACACAACCACAACGTGCACACCCGTTCCCTCTAAAGGGCTCTGGACAAAGACAACAGTGTGCTCCCCATCTGAGAGAGTTTTTGCATGCAATCTTGGATCAATTCGTCTTTGTCAGGGCTCCTTTGGTTCCTGTTCTTTGTTGTCATCATTGGTTTGCATTTCTGTTTGTGCGCAGGGAGCCTGGTGTCTCCTCTCTGCACCCGATGGTCTTTGTTCGGCTCTTATCCGCTTAACATCTTTGTTTTTGGAGGAAGACTGTGGGGAGGCATATTAGCTACGGATAATGCAGTGTGCGTTTGTGTGTGTGCGTGTCTGTGTATTAGAAAAAGAGAAAGAGAGAGATTTGAGTGCCTCTCCCTTTGTCTCTGTCCTTTTGTTCATCTACAGCAGCGATTCCCAAAGTGTGGGCCGGGGCCCACTGGTGGGCCGCGAAGGTACTGCAGGTGGGCCGCGAGAGGTCATTTACAATAAATAAATAAAATGTTTTTAAGATACAAAACGTACATCTTTTTCTTTGTTTAAGTATTATTTGAACAATTCTAGCGGCACATTAGTTATGTGAAACATTAATTGATGAAGCACAAACAATTTAAACGAACAGATTAATAAAACAATAAGGCTCTCGCTCGAAACGGCTGCTCTTGTCCGCCTGTCGTTATTCAACAAAAGGCGCCGCCAAACAAAACAATGTCCAATGGGGCGCCCTCTTGTAGTATTAAAGTAAATATATATGAGCTCCGGAGAAAATGGTATACAAAACATACATTGTCGGTTAATACATTTTTAATCGGTTAAATTCTGAAGGTCATTTAATCATCCCTGCATGGTTTATGTTTTGATCAGAGTTGTGATTAAAGGCTTGGGTGGACCGCAGAAGATTTTCAGATTTCAAATTGGGCCGCGGCATTCTTGAGTTTGGGAACCGCTGATCGACAGTCTACGCGAGCGTGTGTGTCTGTGTATTCTCTTCTCTGCTCCTTTTATTCGGTCTCTGAGTCTCTGCCTCGCTCCCCTGTCTCTCTCTTTTGTCTCAATCTTTCTCCTCTCCCGGACCACCTGTCAATCAATTCACTTCAAGTGCACCTTCCTACTGTACCCCCAGATGCCACCACCATTTACTCCGTTGCTATAGCTCCCACATATTTAGAGCTCTCTCTACTTCACGGTGCTCACCCTTTCCTTGCTCTCTCATATCTCTTGGTCTCAGACGCCTCTTTCATTTATTTGATCTCTCTTCCCATTATGTCTTTCTACCTTGCTTGACAAGGTTTCCTTTTCCCGCTTCCTCCCTCCCTCATATCTGCCTTGCACACCTTTCCTTACATTTCCATATCGGTTGGTCTCCGTGGCCTCTCTCTTTCTCTCTCTCTCTCTCTCTCTCTCTTTCTCTCTCTCTCTCTCTCTCTGTCTCTCTCTCTCTTTCTCTCTCTCTCTCTTTCTCTCTGTCTCTCTCGCTCTCTCTCTGCCTCTCTGTCTCCATATTTATCTCGCCCCAGTCTCTATGACTCTTTCCTGGTGTCTTGTCTCTCTATGTTCTCTCTAGTCCAGCTATAATCAGCCCTTTAATCCATGCTAATTGCAAAAGTCTCCTTGCTCTGATCTGAAGTTGTATTTGAGACACATCCCTTGTATCCTTGTGGTTTTGGTCTGCACAAATCAACAGTGCATACCATCATAACAAACGCCTTTGTCTTTCCTAGTCTTTACTCTTGGTTGAGTACATTTTGGTGGTAAATCATATGCATCCGGTGGAGTTTTTGACCATGGGTCCCCGTTTTGTTCGTCTCTTGCTAGCAAAGAAGGAGAAAACTGCCAGACCACCACATGGATGGAAACCGGCGTTTCTCAAACAGCGTTCTTTACCTTCAAAAATCTATGTGCTGTAATTTGTGAATGTATCACAAAATCATTTGTACGCAATCCAGCTAGTCATAAACTAAGAGACATCAAAAACATACTTATTTTAACCAAAAGAACAATCTTTTACTAAACTTTACCAATTAGTTTCAACCTGACTAAGTTGTTTCCTATGGAGACAGAAGTATATTTCGAAAAGGCTGCATGCATACAACGAGCGGATATTGACACGTGTTGCTGGACCGTTAAAAGAAAACTGAAGTTTTTTTTGTTATTGTATAAAGATACGACAACAATGTAAATATTTTATTTTTCCAAACACGTTTTGTAAACTCTAGTTTGAAACACTTGAGTCCAAGATAACTTCAAAAATAAGTTATACTCATATAATCATAACACTGTATGTTGGTTGGTATTTTGTGTTCAAGCATCCTATAAATAATTAAATTAAGCAATTAACCTTCCTTTTGGGTGCTGGAGGGAAGAGGTTAGAGAGGAACAGCTCATGAATGAGTTCACTGTTACCTGCAGCGCATGCAATGTCAGGCGAGACATCTCTGTTGCTACATCAGCAGAGGAAGGATAATAAGTTATTTCAATCATTTCTACCTGAGAGCACCCATAACCCGATCCTCCCCCCTCACAGTTCTGAGGTCGAGCCTCTTCGCTCCACGCCCGCTGTGCAGCACAAGGTTATGCTCTACTAAATTCCCTTTGCATACCTCTGCACCCATCTACAAGTCTTCACGGGTCATCACAAAGTATTCGGCTATTAAATGAAAAACCCCTCGGAAAGAGGAGTGAGGGAGGAACGGAAAATTAATATCAATGGTTTTGTCCCTTATTAGCTTGTCTGCTTGATGAAGGACACAATAACCTGACACTGCTGCAACACTCCCCTTACACTCTAAAGTATGCACTAGAGCATACGAGAATATGTGCACACACAAAAACACACACCTCACGCAGCCGCTGTAACCGACAGCAATGTAGGCTGAAGACCATAAACAACTATAATCATCATTACTGCAGGGTGATCTCGATCAGTGTGTGTGCGTGTGCGTGTGTGTGTGTGCGCCTGAGTGTTTATGACTATAAGTCAGATTTAGTGCCGTGTCCCCTCAGGTCAAGGCCGATGGACAGATGTCTCATGAAGAAAATGGCTTCTGCCAAGACACTCGTTTTTCACTCTGTTTTTTGACTCACACCATCCATCTCCTTGCATATCTGTCATGCTCGTCATATGGATGGGGATACAGTGAACAACACTCATAATTACAGAGGAGGTTGAACAGAGCATAAACAACTCCACTGCGGCGACGGCAAAGGGGAAGAGAGAGAGAAAGAGAGAGAGGCTAGTGGAGGGTAAATGAGAGTTCAACAGAAAGAGAAAAAAGACAGAGCAGTCAGAAACAAAGAAGACAACAAAGAGCGGACAGACTCACAAGACGAGGACATGACAAGGGAAAAGGCCGAGACAAAGGGTCGCAGCAGAGATGTTTTAAGGGACTATTGGTGTGAGCAGTGCCGCTGCTAGCCATGTTGGTGCCCTAAGCATAACTCCTTCATGACGCCCCCCCTGAGATGGGGGGGGGGGCACCATCGTCACTTTTTTTTAGCAATTAAATATATCCCTTGTTCTGCCTGTTTTGCGATATACATGCCTAAGAGGTGCCTGATATTTCTATACTGCAATAATATCGTAATATCGGCATTATAATTATTATAGCTATGATGATTTTTTTGGGTGCCTATTTCTTGGTGCCCCCTCAGGACTTGGTGCCCTCCGCACAGCGCGTAGTGTGCGTTAAGGGAGCGGCGGCGCTGAGTGTGAGAGAAAACAAGTGCAGCTTATTGAGTTTGTCAGTCACAAGAGAAATGTTCACAGCTAAAGTGTAAAGATTCATGACGTAGGTAAAGGTAGGTTGTCACAGCCAATCTCTTAATTAGACACTGCCTAATCTAAACAGGAAAACAAATAGGACAAAAATAGTGCAAGCTGTCATGTTACTCGAGCAATAAATACCAAGTGTGGCTCCCATAATTACTCAACTTCATCATGCTTAGTATCCGTCTATACGCAGAGAACATATAGTCTGTGGGGTTGGAGGTTCAATCCCCGCCCTAGTTGATGTGTCCTTGAGCAAGACACTTAACCCTGAATTGCTCCCTGTAGCTGTGTCTACGGTGTATGATTGTAACAGGATTGTAAGTCACTTTGGATAAAAATGTCAGCTAAATGACATGTAATGTAATGTAACTGTAGTTTTAGTTCATATTTTCGTTTATCACAAGCTGCCAAAGCTCGCATTCCATCACGCAGACCCAGCCATAGACATCCCCTCTTCCAGTGTTCATATTTTCCTCGAGGAATAATAATTTAAAAAAAATATTCATCAAGGACACAACTAGATGTAGAACATTCAGCTGTGGTGTTTGCCGCTTGGTAAACACAAACTCAAGAGGATTAGGATTATGTAAAGCACAGCGATGGAATGGCATTTTGCACACTGTCAGCAGCACACACACCTGATACGAGTAGCTGGTGATTGTTTGTCGCCATGTTGTTGTTTGGAGCCATGTTGTTATGTGCAGACACATTGTTGTGGCCAGACACATTGTTGTGTGCAGACACATTGTTGTTTACAGACACATTGTTGTGGCCAGACACATTGTTGTGTACAGACACATTGTTGTTTACAGACACATTGTTGTTTACAGACACATTGTTGTGTGCAGACACATTGTTGTGGCCAGACACATTGTTGTTTACAGACACATTGTTGTGGCCAGACACATTGTTGTTTACAGACACATTGTTGTTTACAGACACATTGTTGTTTACAGACACATTGTTGTGTGCAGACACATTGTTGTTTACAGACACATTGTTGTGTGCAGACACATTGTTGTTTACAGACACATTGTTGTTTACAGACACATTGTTGTGTACAGACACATTGTTGTTTACAGACACATTGTTGTGGCCAGACACATTGTTGTTCCATTTTGTCATCAAAATGTGGAATGGCCGCTTGCATTTACAGTCTTTCTTCTATTTACCTTTTAGTTTTCTAGTCACAGATGACCTGATAGGTCTCAGATTTAGCCAGTTGATAAAAAAAACCAAAAAACCATGAATGAATTCATATTCATTTACACTACAGCCACAATAACCCACGCGTTACACATCACAGTTTCACTGTTTAGCAATGAGGTTATAAGTTATAAACTGACTGCACTTGTGTGTGCGTACCTACGCACACAACAAGTTGACATGTCTTTCATGTTGCTGTGACATAGAGCAACAGGAACAAGCATCTCTGCTGTCTATCAATTATCAACGACGTTCTTGCTGCATTTCGACTTCGTATTACTCATGAAAGAGATGTGAGTCCTGCTGACAACTCTGATATGTTCGTCATTGCAACACTTTGTTGTCAGAAGCATGATGGATTTCAGATGTTTATCCATAAAGACATTTTTTTCCGCTTATATTCTGACTTCTTCGTTTTTGCCTTTCATGGTCCAGCTGTGCTGCTCCTGAAACAACTGCTGCAAACAATCAAACAATCAAACAATACACCCATCAAGTCACATCCTGGGTAAAATGTATTTAGGTGAAGAGAGAAGATTGGGAAAGAAAGATGGAGAGAGACATGTTGTCAAAAATCATCAAAGAGGGCTTCGCTTGTGTCACTCTGTTTGGCTTCATTCCTGTCGGTACTGATTTAAACACCTGGCAGTGACTTGTGGCTCAACTGTGACGATGTATTTTTGTATCTCTAAATGACACTTTTAAATGTTCTGGCCATGAAAGGCTCAAATAGTCTTACTGGTTGCTTGCGCAGCGTACTATGGTATGTCTGGAGGATTTCATCATTGCATTAGAGAGGCTTTGCTGCAGGCATTCATTGCAGTCCATAGGACGCTGAGAAACACAGCTTTGGGGGTAAAAAAAGAGAAGTTGGAGTAGTCTTTAACAGCGCAGACATTTCAAAGGTGGACACAACGTCTGTCAAAAGGAGAACAAAGGGTAACCTCTGACACTCTTCTCTCATCCAGCCTGCTACATTCTTTCCCCTCGCTTCATTCCTCCCGTGCTCTTTGTTTGCAGTTGATCTGCAGGTGAAGAAGTTGACCTCACCGGGCCAGGCACTGACCCGCGGGGCTTCTTCCTGTGCACACAAAGACCGCCAACCTCCCCTATCTTATTTGAGCTCTCTTACACACTCAGTGTCCTCTCAGCTTTGTCTGCTTTCTCGGCTGCTTTATCCCCCCTCCCCCCCCCCCCCCTGGTATTCCTGTCTCCCAGTCTCTCGGTTCCCTCTCTCCTTCCCCTCACTGCTCCGCTGTTACCATCTGAGCTTTAATTATTGATTTTTGTAAAGGTTGACTGCGGCTGCCGCCTCCCTTTCTCTTTTCTCTAGCTCTCGAACTCCCTCTTCTCTCCTCTCCTATTGTATCATTCACCCTCATCTCCTTCACTGAGGCCACCATTTTTTTGTGTTAAACTTCAACTCTTGTGCTTTCCACCGATGTCTGTGTCTTTCTACATCTTTGGGCTAAAACTTTGAGACTCCATCCATCCACCTACATATTCCTTCATCCTCCCATTCTGACTCCATCTTGTGTTCTGGTGTCAGTTTGCAATACTGAACAGAGCAAATGGTTCGTCTACCTGAAATATCCTCGAGCACTTGAATACAACTTCACTCATAAATGTCTGTTGAAATCAATGAACAGCCACATTAGAGAGAGCACGTGGCTAAAGGAAAACATTGCACTGCCTTCAAAGATTGATCTTCCAACGTCATGTGAAATACTTTCTCAAATGTTAGCCAAAGCAGTTTTTAGATGACATGAACAAATGTGTTTGGAGTTCATCGAGGTTTTCCAAGAGCTCGACCAGCTGATTTATGATATGCTGAACAAAGTCTTCTCAGTGCTTATTATTGTTTCTTATAACATACAAAATCTGTCAACAATTCACCACAATTAATTTTCTAAAGAGTGTATGTATAAGAAAACCGACGTGACTGGAACATGATAATGGTTATAAACAAGGTATTACACCTCTGTCAGGGTGAGACTTTATCCACGTTCTGGTCCAATTTCATATCTAGAATACACACCATTATTGATTATGACGGTCAATTGTGAGAGTTCTCCAAATCATGTGACATCATATCCATTTACTTTTGACATGTGTTGTCTCTCCGAGCATGAACAAGAAGTCCTGCAGTATAAACATTCACAGACTTCCTTCAGAGGTTTCCCTACGGACTTTGGAAGACCTTGATGAATACATCTGTATATTAATTGGGAACAACTGATACTGCTGAAACTTTCTATAACAGTCCATGCTTAAAGATACAGAGTTCATATTAATGCCACTAGTGCATTATGTTGCCCATACATATTTATAAGTGCATTAATGGACATAGTGAATGGAGTGAGTAATAGGTTAATAAGGTTACATTCAATACATCATGGTGATTAGGGAGAACATCAGGTCTCCTGTTTTAAAGATATTCCGTGCCTTGATATTTGATCCCAGATGGAACCCTTACAAACACCTTAGATGTGTAAACTACCGATATATTCAGCTATAACACTGTAAATAACGCAAAACACCAGATTGATCGTGTAAAGCTCTACAGTTGCCGCTCGCATGAGTAAGTGTCATGGCCACTAATCACCACTAATGAACAAAAATAAAGTTCATCACACAGTTAGTGAGAAACTTGGCATCGCCCAACAGCGGCACGCCGTACCTCACGCTTCTAAGAATGACTCCAGTGCAACACTTTCATCATAGATGCGAGGTGTGGTGAAAACACTGGCAATTAAAGTCTGATAATAAAGGGATATCAAATTGCAAACTTACTCTGAAGTAAACATTATTCTCTTTTCACAATGTTTCATACGAAACAGTAAGGCAGTTGGGTGAATAAAATCTGAAATCTGAATAATACATTGTTTTATCTGTGCTTCGCTTAGCCATTATTTAATGGGTCACGTTAAATTATAGGCAAAGACCTAAAGCCTTTTGCAAAAAATTGGCAAATTATTTTCACAACTGTATGATTTTACTTTATAAGTATATTAAGTGTTGCTTACCTGCCAAATATTAGAGAATGATGGGCAGGTGAGCAACACTGAGTCGACACATTATGTCCTCGGGAACATGATGACCATATTAGTAATGAGGACGGGGCTGACAGGTGAGGCTGCACTTGGCTTCTGGAGGCTCATTATAGAGTCTTAATGACGTGTTGTGTTCAATAATTAGGAAACTTTTCAGCTCTCTGTCAATCCCCCTGTTTGGTTGGCGTGTTGGCTGGAAGAGCACGAGTGTTTTGGTTTTGTTTGACAGCCCGAATGCTCACAGTGTCTGAGATCTGTGGAGCACTCATTGGTGCCAGTTGAATGTTGTGCAGGAGTTTACGAGAGGACGTGAACGCAATGACAAAGGGAGACGAGAAAGAATGAGTGTGGGACTGGGATTGCGAAGTTTGACAACTTAGTTGCATCTAAATGTAATGAGCATGTGTTTTTTACAGTTTGTTTGGAAATAACTTCTATATATATATATGTAAAATATATAAAATATACATATAAATATATGCGGACTGGCCTGGGACCAACTTCCATGGATGTACGTGTGAACTTGCAACTGTGTCGCTCTCATTGCTCGTATGTGTGTGCATACCTTGTAATGCATGTTTTTACTTCTTAATGAGAGCCAGAAATGTGTGATTCACAACTCAGATCTCTGATTATAGGTTTGGAACTTTTCAAGCTGGGGGATAAACTTGTTGTAGTTTGTGCAAAATTAATCAGCATTTGAGTTTCACAGACGACACACCTTTGCAGGTGTGCTCTTTACGTATCAGTCAATGAGTGCCAGAATTATTGGGATTCATTTATTTTGGAAATTGTTTCAGGTTTGATTGACCATGGCAACTATAAACAAGACATCTAATTCATTTGATCCACGGACCAGTTAAGATATAGACACCCCTGCATACAGCTTGGGGTGTTCTGAAACAATTACCAATTACAATTTGTGCATGTAAGGGAAGACAACAATGCACAGCATTTTGTTATGTATAGTGATGGGTAGTCTAAGTATAAATAGAGTATATATGTGTCTGTAGATTATAATTCCATTAGTGTGTACAAGCGCAAATCATCTTAAAATGACCAGAACGTGCTGTTGCAGATATCGATATATATATATATGCATTAAGTGCTTTGAGTGTAGGGTATGTGCGTGTCTGGTGCGGTCCAATGACAGTTAAATGATCGAGTCAAAGTGTACGTAATAATATATACTTCAAAATGTTTGTCAATAGAGACAATCGCCAGTGGGAGAATTGTTCATTTTTAACAAGGGGATGTTGGGCAGCTTCGATATAATAACAAGTCGCCGGTAGTCCTCATATACTTTATTTAAAAAAAAGAGTAACATATTTAGAAATAAGCAGGCAGGTGGCTGGTATCATCTGGATAGACTTGTATTTAAAGCTGCTGCCCATTCTTTGAAGCACTGCAATTATTCTTTGATAACTATTTTTTTTTAAACAAAAAAAGAAGCTTTAACCTTTAAATCACCAGCCGAGGAACCTTTATTCTCATTGCCGCAGGTCAAGGCTGCCAATTTCAGAGACGGATAGTTTTATCAAAAAGCAAAAAGGATGCGACTAGGTCGTTGCTAATCCTTTGACTTTCTTGTGCGTTTTCCTTTCCAAAGTCCACAGTGAAGCTCTCGTATGCTTCTACTTCCAAGGTCTTACTCCACCGCAGTGGTTTCTCAGTGACGAAAACAATGCGCTAATCTGTTCTGGTGTAATCATGCTTTGACCTGCTAATGGAGGCAGCATACCCATGGGCGAGATATAATCAGCAAGACGGTGAATGAAATGAACAGGACTGCTTTACTGGTCGTACTGATGTCTCTGACCTACCCTGGGGGACACCATGTGCACACATGCACTCTCGCACTTATACAGTACATGCATGTGTTCTAACACACATACACATCAGATGCAGTCGGCATGACCATACAAATGAGGTGAATAATGTAGACATAGGAATATGATTAATATTGTTCTTCAGACCTTCCCTATTATATCCGCACTAAATTGTTTTTATTAAGTAGGGATGGATGAAAGGAAAGACTCGGCCACACCTCACAAAAACTTTCATCCATTCCTGTGTGTGTGTTTGGTTTAGAACTGAAGGGGATTGTCTCTTCCCAAAGTCACACATATCAACTCCATGGAGCAGAGTCACGACTCAACAGCTGTCTGTCACACACTGTCATGACTGACAGAGCAAACGTACATCTCTCTCAGCTACTGGGCTATATTTACATGAATAACATGTTGAGGAAACATATAAGTCGATCTGTGTGTGGATGGGCAGGTGTATACACATAAATAAGCATTCATCAAGAAAATAAAACTATCTTGAGATAAAATAATCAAAAACATATATAGAAGTTGTCAGTTTAAGAAACTTCCTGGATGTTAGAGTTAGTGAATGCTGTGTTGACTGTATGTCTCCAATTTATGTTTTTCTTCTTTGTGCTTTACATATACTCATTTATTATCACACCAATTGGTAATATGTCGCAGCTTGGACAGTGGCCCTAAGTTTCAAACTACCATGCTATAGGTAACCCTTTGTCATCAATATAGGCTCTACATGCAGTGTGTATTTTCAAAATAAACTTCTTACTTCAAATAGTAGCAACAAAACAATTTAGTAAGGTTTAATTAAAATGCTTGTTTGATGTTAACGTTTGACAAAAAGCCCTCAAGCGTCTCAATTCTCTGAGGGAGATGTACACTCGTAACTTGTTCTGAATGTTGCTTCATGTGAGAGGGGTGTTGAAATCTGCCCTTTTAAGTTGAGTTACTGGCCTTATATATGTCAATATGATGTAACACCATGTATAAAATGATATTACAAATATTTTAGCCACGAAAAATGATGCAATGTTCTTATCTGTTTGCTTCAACAGCACCACATGGATTTAAACATAAAGTGTGATATTGTAGTGTGCTGCTTAGACATATCTTGTTATTATACAGTTAATAAAATACACCATGATAATAACATGAATGCAGTGTTTACTATAACCGCTGGAGGATTGTATGATAAGACCAGCGTGACAGACAGTGCTGTCCCTGTGCCCATATACTGAACCTCAGTGTAATGATGGACCCCATTCACTTTCCAATCATGGCTTTTACGATATTAGCAGTTTAGGTACAGCCTTGGCGGGATGTACTTCAGCCATTTGGTGGATTACAGCAATGTATCAAGGTGCTTGCAGCAAAACGAAAATGTAATTCTCTGAGCGCTTGAGGGAAATTCAAGACGAGGGATCAGGAAGGATCGTTTGTTGTAACATGATCACCGGCTGCTAAAGGGCAGTTGTCCTGTAGCTCTTACATTCACAGATGGCTAAGCTATCGTCATACTTCCTGGAGGTCACTCCAGGGACATCATACCCAGGAAGATCATGGCTGATGATTGCGTAAGAGAGGGTAGGGGAGTAACCTTGTCACTGGAATATCACCCGTTGACATATTTTAATCAAGGCGTACATGCATGAATGCATCTAAATAGAGACAACCAAATTGATACAGTCATTAGGTGGACACTGGGGCATATAGTTGACAGTGATAGACTAGAGTGATTGAATACTATTGGCAGTCCAAACGATCATTGATAGTGTCTGAGCCTGTAGAATCTGGTGGTACTGGCTGCGTGGGTTTCTCCATGAATCGGCCGCACAGACTGAGTAATCAATATCATAAACCGTCATCAGAGGTAAACAAAACGCTGTTTCAGATTAGTTAAGATTGATCAGTTTACCATTGAGATCCATGAGCCTCTGGACACATTTACCCGAGTATACACCCTAATCTGAGATTTTATTTTTTACATTATTTAATTTCTGCTAAAAGTTAACTGTGCAGTGTTAATTAAACACATTTTACAACATGACATAATTTTGTGTGAAATTTCTAACGGATACATTCTGTACTGTATCAGAGAGCATATAGAGGACTACACGTAAAGCTTAACTCATCATCAATACATCTAGCCTTACAGCTGCATTTCCATTAAAACAGCTATTCACTATTGGCATGGGAGAATAGACTGGAGCTTTTTAAAGAAACAAATTAAAGCACCATCACTAGATAAATACTCTGCCGGCTGTGTGAAATATCAATAACAAATATTGTAAGAACATCTAAAAGTATTTCTTTAATAAAGGTATCCTTTCAAGATATGTATTATATTCCTGAAGACGTAGAAAACATTGAAGGAAGCAGTGATTTTAGTAATTCAGTAACTATTTTCCAATAGTAATTAATTTTGGTATTGGTATTAAACCATGCAAGCTAACTGGGGTGAGAGTGTATCGTGCATGGGGACATTACAACCTAAGAGAATGAAAGTCTACAGAGTCCATGGTGGGTATACAGAATACACACAGCATTATAGAACTATTCATTTACACACAACAGCCAAATTAGTGTTTTATGAGAGGCAGAAAAGTGGTAAACAAAGGTGATAGAAGTACAAAGTAAACAGAGGGCAACTGACAGAGATATAAATGTATGTTATGTTATTGCTTACCGTATCTTAAACTCAACAATCAGAGGAGCTTCCCGAACTCCGCGTTCCCACCCGAAGGTTGTGTTATGTGTTTGGGGAGTCTGATAAGGAAGTGATAATAAACCAGACGGAAGGAATATGTCAACTTGTCCTCAGTTCCACTTCTCCTTTGTTGTTGTGTGTGTGTGTGATTAAGCTTTCAATAAAAGGCTGGACCAAAGGGGTGCTCGGCGGAATGTCTTGGAGGTCGTCGTGCTCGTAGCACGTGCGTCTGAGCTTCCCCTTTGGCCAAAGCTTTCAAAGATACTACGTTGTCTGTGATTCATTTCTCACCTCCTTGACCGTGAATATTTTACATGATATAGAGAGGAAAAACCTATCATAACTTGGTGCCGTGACCCGGATCCCAACATACCCATCGGCTGGATTTTTCTTTTTCCTGCGGAGCCACTGACACCTGTGCAAGGCCCCGACTGATCATCGGATTAAGAGACCGCTTAGCAGTGGATAATAATTTCTGCAGAGAGGAGATCCAATCGTGGATTGACGGGATCCGGCGGATCGGAAGACCGAGGGAGACTGACCCAGACAAAGTATGTATGGTTTTGCCCTTTTTGCGAAAAATAAAGGTTGATTACGCGCCGTAAAAATAAGGTTTTGCCCTTTTTGCGAGAAATAAAGGTTGACTACGCGTCGGTAAAAATAAGGTTTTGCCCTTTTTGCGAGAAATAAAGGTTGACTACGCGTCGTAAAAATAAGTGTTGTGAACTAATACATATTCGTGGGAGGTGATATGTGTTTGTTTAGCTTTGTCTGTTTATATTTGTTTGTGAATGAATGCTGTGACTCTATTGAATCAGCGTCGCCCGACCTGTTCAATTAGACAACCACAGATTGGCAAGTTTGGGTAAAGAAACGAGGAAATGTACTAATACTATACGATCACACCATAAACAATGGGTAATTCTCACGGAAAGCCTGAAGGCGAATTTTCAGGCGACGCATTGTTTATGTTCAAACAGGACTCAGATAGTGTAAAATATCTGAGAAAATGGAAAACAAAATACGGCTTTTCCGGCGAACTAAATGTTTTTGAGATAGAAACAATCTGTAAGACTCTAAAAACCATCGCCATAGAAAACAAAATACCTAGACTCAGCGAATCAAAACACCACGAACTAAAACAAGCAGAACAGTGGTTCCGAGCAGCAAAAGAGAGGGCACAAGCCCAAGTAAAAGAAAAATTAAGGCCCGTAGAAATCACGCGAGGGAAAAATAGTTCACAAGCCCTGTACACAAAAACCGATTTGGACGAGACCAACGTAAAAGCAGTTCACCAGCACCCCGTAGCAACAGCGTCCAGCTCCGGAGAGGAGCCACAGAGCGAGCCGGATGACGAGGAGGACGTATCACCTCCAGCATACGACCGCGTCACCACACCGTTATATCCAAAATTAACAGAGCTCCAGGACACAAAACCCCCACCGATTGCCACACGCCTACGTAACCGTCCCACCGACATACCGAAGAACGCAAACGCATTTCCAATGTTACAAGTCTCTAATCCACATGATGCGGACACACCCGCGTATGTGTTCCGGCCATGGATGGAGGCCGAATGTACCAATGCATGTGAAGGAGTTACTCCACCACAGAAAAACTTTGATCAGTTCGTATTAGATTTGTTCATGCTGGCCGAATCCTACAAATTGAACGGCAAGGAGATGGAGAAAGTTATGCAGAAAATGTTCGTGCTACGATGGGTGAAATGCAGGGGGGATTATACAGGAATAGCGGACGAAGGAGCACCCTTTGTCCACCCATTGAACGGTCCAATGGGTGGGCGTTACAGAGACCAGGTAGAGGCCGTTATGACAAGAGCTCGCCCACTGTTCCAACAATCAGCATCCCACAGCAGATTAGCTGCATGTAAACAGGGACCCGGAGAGTCAGTCTCCGAGTTCCAATTCCGTTGGGAAGAGGAACACAGGGCAAGCAGTGGGATCCCCTACGAGGATGGGGGAGGAACACCCTACCAACAATCATTGAAACACGGCATCCTCCGTGGTATCCAGAAACCTATAGAGGACTGGATTAGAAAACACTGCGTCACTTGGGAAACAGCTAACATGGACACGATTATGTCAAATGCACGTCACGCAGAAAACCTCATTAAACTGAAAATGAACAAAGGACCAGAGGTCTACGTTCGAGAGGGGGGGGATTTTGGACTGACTGCATACCAGGGGAGGGAAACCACAAGGGGAGGGTACCGAGGAAGGTACCGAGGAAGAGGCCGTGGACAGACTCGAGGGAGGAGTAGAGGGCGAAATGAGGAAGAATGTTGGGCCTGCGGAGGGGTTGGACATTGGTCACGTGACTGCCCCCACCCTAAGTGGGGGTGGAAACGTCCCCAATGACAGCCACAGAGCAGCCCCAGCACCCTCGTAGAGGACGAGACTGACTACGAGGAGACTAACAAACAGAAAGATGAAATAACAAAAGGCAATGCTAACGCTGATGAAGAAGCAAAACGCGCGGCTAAAACACCACAGGTACACGCAGTACGAACAACACCGTCAAGTCCAATAGACATTGAGATCCTACCAAGAAGTCTATTCAAGGCCGTTGCTATTTTGAGTCATGGGCAATGCCATGTCTCAACAGGAGGGATAGTATCTATGATAGAACAAAACTACTTAAAATTTTTTTGTAAAGCATGTGTGCCATGCATCAAGCACAACCCTCAAGGAAACCTAATCATTCATGGACGCCCCTACCGCCTACCACTAACTCACCCAGATTTAGAGCAAGTGGGTGAGAAAGAAACACTAGTGGAGTACATGAAGAAGACCATGATGGGGAGAGGAGTCAGGGAAGCAAATGTCTTGCCAGATTCACCTGTCTCCCCCATTATGTCTGTACAGGTCAGCGACTGGGTCTTCATCCGCGTCATCAAGAAAAAGACGTGGAGCGGCGCTCGCTGGGAGGGACCATTCCAAGTCCTTCTGACGACTGCAACCGCTGTAAAGATAGCCGAGAGGACCACCTGGATACATCTCTCCCATTGCAAACTGTTCCCTACAGAAATCCCGGACCAGTGCCCTGATCCCGAGACGACCACGAGCAGAGGGGAAGACTGACTTCAAAGGGGGCTGTCCGCTTAAAAGACAGCCATCTCAACGTCAGTGAAGAAACCAACGACCCCTGCTCTTAGGTGTCGGCTCGGGTGATGGAGCGAGAGGTCCCGAGGAACTCAAACGAGAGGAGCAAGGGAGAAGGAGCGGAAAGAAGACCATCCAGACTCAGAGTTAAGTGCAGAGAAATGGGTGGACCCTGCATTATCGGAGTCTTGGCGGCCATGGCCATGGCGATAGGCGCGTTCTGGTTGTGTTTTCTGTTACAGGACGCCGCAAAAGAGGGTTTCCAGAGGTCCCGAGGAAGAAGGGACGCAGCTGGTACCAACCCGCTGCTGTCACAAGAGAAAGAATGGACACACATGCAACACAGTCCATGGGATGGAAAGAACGAAGAAGAGAAATACCCAAGGATGAAGAATAAGTGGTACAAATATGTACATGTTTTAGCAAAAAGCTACAACAAAACTAATTGTTACGTGTGTTCCAAACTACCCTTTGCTTCCAATCAGGTCACCTTGTACGCCCGCAGAATGAGTGAGGCACAAGCAGGGTGTTTCGCGAGCATGGCTAGGAGTGGACATCATGAAGACAGTTTAATGCTAGAGGGACCCCATGGTACACCGACGCCAGGAGTTGATAAGGGATATTGCGCCAAAACCTTCTGGGTCGTTTGGTATTACACGGTGAAGGGATACGCAATTCCTCAGTCAGTGGTGATGGAAGACAAGAAAAACCACCCACTATGTTACCGTCAAAAACTTGGTAAGACAGACATGGGAACTACTACCAACTGCGATCAAATAAAAATCGACGGGAAGGGAGCACCATTGAATGTACATGCTCCATCCAATGGTACATTTATGATACAGGGAGGGTGGTGGCTATGCGGAAACAATGCCTATATCACTCTCCCGTTCGGATGGAAAGGAACATGCGCCCCGATTTTTGTAACAGATCACACAGTATTTATTACTGAGGAAGAAGTCCGAACACGTAAAAAACGAGAAGCACCATTCTTCGTAGCCCACGATTCAGTGTGGGGGTCCGACGTACCCCAAGAGTACAAACACTGGACGGCGGGCCGGGGGGTGCTCCTCGCCCTGTTCCCGTGGGTGGGAACGTCGAGGAGTGCGTTGCGTATTGAGACAGTAGATTATCGGCTCGGACTGTTCATCAACAGCTCCCTGATAATCGAAGAGGCCCAAAACAGAGAGATAGACGCCATCCGTACCATGGTGATGCAGAATCGAATGGCCCTTGATTTACTTACCGCAGCCACAGGAGGAACATGTGTCCTTCTGAACACATCCTGCTGTACGTATATTACGGATGATGTCCACTCCCAGAACATGACCGACGCACTCGGCCGCCTATATCAGTTGCAGCGAGCAATGGCGGCCGACCACAAAGCCAGGCCATATGAAAGCTGGTATGATTGGCTGTTTAACGGCTCATGGAGGCAAGTCCTTATAAAAACGGGGACGATGTTAGGTGCGGGATTGTTGACCGTCATCTGTGTCCTGAGTTGTGTGATCCCGTCTATTCGTGTGATAACAATCAGAGCAATCAATACCCTAACATCGGTGTCTGGGCTCACCTCACGGATGGAGCCCATTGAAACGACCGCGTACATTCATATGTATGATGACATGGGAAGACCTGTCAATGCTCCCGTTTAAGAAAAATAACGTAAACTTTTGGTTTAAGCTTGTATGACATAATTGTGTAAAACTCCTCACAAGGAACGGACAATTATTGATGTGAAGCTGCTGACTAAAAAGTTTAATTCCCAAAGAGATTGGTGTGGTGTTACTAACAAATTATGTGTAAGAAAAAAAGAATAATCATGATTCTGCTTGGACTGCTTAACCCAAATACGTAAATCACATGCTGCTTAGAAATTAGACAAATCAAATGAGTGCCCTTATTGACCATGTTTAAATAATAAGCAATAGCATAAACAGGAGGGAACTGACAGAGATATAAATGTATGTTATGTTATTGCTTACCGTATCTTAAACTCAACAATCAGAGGAGCTTCCCGAACTCCGCGTTCCCACCCGAAGGTTGTGTTATGTGTTTGGGGAGTCTGATAAGGAAGTGATAATAAACCAGACGGAAGGAATATGTCAACTTGTCCTCAGTTCCACTTCTCCTTTGTTGTTGTGTGTGTGTGTGATTAAGCTTTCAATAAAAGGCTGGACCAAAGGGTGGCTCGGCGGAATGTCTTGGAGGTCGTCGTGCTCGTAGCACGTGCGTCTGAGCTTCCCCTTTGGCCAAAGCTTTCAAAGATACTACGTTGTCTGTGATTCATTTCTCACCTCCTTGACCGTGAATATTTTACATGATATAGAGAGGAAAAAACCTATCAGCAACACAAGATAGAAAGTGAGAAAAAAATGAGCATCGAGTAATTGGACTGAGAGGTGATATAAGAAAAGAGAAATAATTATATTAAATTACAGTGAAGAGCTGAATGTGGCAGATTCCTAACTAACAAGGCAAGCCTACACACAACTGATGCACCTTGTTGTTGTTCTTCCAATGAATTCTCATTATATTTCCACCCAATGACAACTTCTCTTTTGTGACATCCACAGCATCATGAATTCACAGTGTTGAGCAGATAGAAAGAATTCAGGAAATAGAGGTACAACACAATAGGCTAAAACATAGTATTTGACTCAACAAGGATATAATCAATGCTCTAAATTGTTGCCGAACTATTACACAGATTGTCAGTAAAGACATGCCCCGCAGCCTCACCCCGGTTCGTATGGATGTGAATGAATGTTGGTGGTGGTCGGAGGGGCCGTAGGCGCTGAATGGCAGCCACGCTTCCGTCAGTCTGCCCCAGGGCAGCTGTGGCTACTGATGTAGCTTACCACCACCGGGATGACTGTGTGTGTGTGTATGACTACTGGACTCTGGACTGGAAAGCGACTTCGAGTGTCTAGAGAAGCGCTATATAAAATAAATGATTATTATTATTATATTATAGTGGCAGAATCTATTTTGTGAATTTTGAATATTAAATGTGCATTTGCAATTTTCTGTTGTGGTCCCAGTAATATTTGTTCTTAAATGAGACATTTCATGAACAACTCACTATTTCAGTGCTAGTGCACATACATGTTGGGTATATGGAGTGCCGAGCAACTAACAAAGTGGGCAATAAACATGTTTGAGTAAAAAACAACAACACATGAGCCCAGCCTCATACTGCTGGCTACAGAGGTGTTTTTCACTCTGGACCTGGTTGACGCGCTCTTGTCAAGCCTCCATTACCTTGCATTAACTTTGATTTGAGTTGCATCAGGTACTCCACAGACAGGTTGTGATGTATTGGAGTCCATTGTATTTCTGCCGTGGTACAACAAAAACCTGGTCTCTTGGTACCAACAATTAGAGCACGATTTGGTAGAAGCTAAACTAACTGACACCGCGGTCGCGGTCAAAACCCTTTGCCCCTCCAGGGCGCCCACACATGACACCAATAGTGATGTAATTTACTAAACGCCTGAGCTTAGGACATCGGAATAGCTTAACCCAATGAGCAAAAAGAATAGCACATGTATTTCCACCACCCTATTTGGCTCAAGAGCATTGCCCCGCATCAACAATTGCATATGTATCAAGGAAGTGGACCCGATGATTGAAACCAGTGGAAAAACTGTCGCGCCTATTCATTTTTGAAAGAGCAAAGAGCAACACTTGCCGATTAATGGTGTCGGCGAGAAAGTCAATAATAGACTTTCGTGTTGCTGTGGTTCAGCCGAAAAAGAGTAGAAGTCTAAAGTTTCCCTCTTGAACTTTTTCTTCCTTGGTAAGATGGGTCGGACCAATGTGGGTGTTTTAGAATCATCCTTGAAAATCCTCTGAACGGAGGACTGTCCTTGGTCAAATTCGAGAGGATGCAGTGAAAGGACCAGTCTTTCAGTCAGATTTAATACCGTGGCATCTTTCTCTGAAATTCAGTCATTGAAGGATCCTTCTTGACTTTGATACACACCACCTGCATCTTTCCTTTCTCTGTGTTTGTATGCCCTGTTATGAGCCAAGGAGCAGAGGACTAGAGAGACACCGTAGGCTACCTGAGCCACATACACTGCAGCTCAGGTACCACAATGGAAAACACCATGGCAACTATATGCTTATAGACTTGCTCCGGTTTCTCCTTCCCTTCTTTCTTTACCTCCCTGTTCGGTTATATGTCTTAAGTAAGTAAGTAAGTACAATGTATTTATATTGCACTTAGCACAGACAAAGTGTCACAAAGTGCAGTACAGTAGTCAATTAAAACAATTTGGCAATTCCAAGGACCAAAACATAAACATTTTGAAGAGCAAAGTACAATACACAGTCAAAAGATGGTGCAATGAGCTTTCTACCTTACTCATCAGTGTCCTCTCTTCCTCTGCAGTCCATCTATCTGACCGTCTGGAACCTCTCCCTTTGGCTGAAATCCTTGCAATCTTTGTAGTTTTTCTAAGTGAACACAGACATCCGCATGCAGGCACAGGAAAACACACCTGCATAAATCCTAAATGATATATCCGACTGTTCTGGAGCTGGAGCCAGACAGGGGTTTATTGAGATGAAGCATGAGGCCTTGGGGGTAACAACGTGGGCATGACTGTCTGCTCTGCCAGCCTCCTCTTCCCCAAAACTCTACAGAAACCAAACCCCACCAGCAACCACAGCTAACCACCAAGGGAGAGGGAACAAGAGAAAGCGGTATCTCAATTCTGTCTTTGGTAATTCATCACCACCCCTCTTACAGCAAAGTGTGCCGCTAACCTCCTCGGAAGAGAAACAGGCATTCTTCAATCAAAGTCTTAAACACTCAGGTGCAGCTCAACCCAATTTACATCATTCCTGCAGAATTACTTTCAATAGATCTGATGGTATTCAGAGAATCCTCTGCTTTCATGCTCACAATCAATTCTGACAGTCCAAAAAAAGAAAGAAAAGTCAAAAACCTGTCTGGATGATTAATTGATGATTATTAAAATAGTCTATAT
Organism: Pseudoliparis swirei; assembly: GCF_029220125.1. NCBI lineage: Eukaryota > Metazoa > Chordata > Actinopteri > Perciformes > Liparidae > Pseudoliparis > Pseudoliparis swirei. The sequence goes on from NC_079403.1 coordinate 13,166,905, forward strand.
GAGGCTTTTGTTTTGACAAGTGTAAACATTTCTCCAATGTAGCACAATATCTTCCCGAAAACACCTCTGAAAATGTACTTGGCAAGCCATCCTCAACTGATTCTCAAGTGTGATTATGTTTATAAATGAAAACATATTCATGCAAGTGGAAGTGACACATAGCAGCTGCTTCAGCAACAAGATCTATCATCATCAATAACTTTATTACAGGCATCAGTATAATTTGTATATACAGGACTAAATTCATATTTTCCCGTATAATTAGTAAGATGCATGTTCTTATAAAAATAAAAATAAATTTAAAAAAGACTCACATAGCCTAAGAGTGCTATTTCCTTTTCAAAACAAGATCACCAACATGCATTTTTCACAGCTTTGTCAAAATGGGTCCATTAATGTTTCCATTTTAACAGTACCGAGTTAGATAATTATCCCGTTAACTTGAGTGTATCAATGGCACCGCTCAGGGTATTTCTTAATATCGCAAGATCAGTGTCGTCTGAAACACCGCCTGAGATTCCGCTGGATGAGAGCCCGCTGATGTAGAACTTGAGGAGTTTGTTTTTATCTACACAACCGGGCTATTTCACAAAGATGAGAATGCATACAGAAACCGCCCAAAGAGAGAAGAGTAATGGGAGAAGATGTTGTGTCTTGATGTTGAACGACACACAGAGAGACGGGCAGGTGGAAAGGCAGTCGGCTTCTTAGAGCCACAGGAATAGAACGCTAAATAACAGATTATACACAGATTTAAACACCACAGGAAGGCCCGAGGCAAGCTTGGAGCCACAGACAAGTGCCCTTATATCGTAACACAGACACTGAAAGTGCACACTCTATTACATAAACTCAGAAGGACTCATAATATATTAAGCATGCATGCAAACATGATGCCTTAGAAGCTCAGACACACTTGCCTTTTTCTCATATCAGGGGCCGCTTCAAGAACACAAGTATCATGATGGGCTGACAAGGCTGCACCGCTTCAAGGCACCTCCAATATGGGGGACAACCGCCAGCGTATATTTGCTCTGCCTCCGTTGCTACAAGTTGACGAAAACCGCTCAAATGCATCATTGGTTGTGGTTTTTAATAGACACCCAGCATGGAGCTATGGTGAATGGGCATTTCCTGAAGAGGTGCACGCTAGTCCTCCTGGACTTTAAGTCCTCTGAAGGCCACACCGATCATATTGTGCTTTGAAGGAGTTGGCCCATAAAATGGCACTCTGTTAAAGACCCATCTACATTTGCAAGCACAGAGTTGGCTTGCTATCGTGCTGTGCATCTAATCTCTGTTTAAAGCCCACCACATGGCATTAGTCTTCGACTGCACCCTGAAAATTGATTATGAGAATTGTATAACTGCCTTGAAGAACTTCAGTCAGGGAGAGTTGTGTGGAAACATCAGTCGCCTCCCTGTAACCTCCTGCAGCGGTGCACAGCAGGAGGCACCAGTGGAGAGCTCCACTAACACATACCTTCTGTACTACCTTTCATGTTCCTCTTCTCTCCGGATGGTTCTGTTCTGCACTTTATTCAATGCCTGTTCTTCCTTCCCTCCATTCTCACAGTTGGATCAGTGTTTTTAATCTATCCACTGGTCCTCTCTTCATAAACGCGTACACACACATATACACACACACACAATCATGTTCTGTTATGGCGCCTACTGTACAACGAGGACAATAAACAACCCCATGGCTTCAAATTGCGGCTGAACGGAGGGAGAGCGACATGGCATCTTTAGTGTCTCCGGCTGTAAAAGTTCCCAGAGTAGTGACGGTGGGCTATTTTCCACTTCACAAGGCACAACAAACACCATGTACCACACAATATGCTCTCAGTGAGAGGTTGAAAGTCCCTACTCAAATTACAATACAACTGAAAGAGGAGGCATATGAAGAAAATAACTTCAGAGACATTTTCCTCGACAGCTCTGAAAGAATACGTTTGTGCAAAGGAAGCGGACCAATAGTAAGGCAATGACACACACGTGTTCAAAGGAAAACATAAACAGGAAAAATAGATGAACAAATCAGCTTTTATTGGTAAAATCCTTCAGTTGTCAGTTTTATTTTTCCATCTTGTTTTACAGGTTAGACTCTTCCATTAAATAGCAGCAGTCCAAACATATTGCTTTCTCAAACACTGACACCGTTCCACAACCGTAAGATTAACAACATCTTTGAGACTAGCCTTTTCCGTGATTATTTTTTACTTAACTATAATTAAATGAAGAAAAAAAACGTATCTGCAATCAGGGCAGATACGAGTGGGATCAATCTTATCATCGACAACTCGTCAGAAGGCACAATCAAAGCTGTTGGATTTGTTCTGACATCACATTAATTATTGATGTGATTTTCCTGATTGTTCAGTGGCTGCAGCAACTCCATCAACTGCTGCTGTGGGACTGGACAGCAACTGGATGCGTCTCACATAAACAGAGGAGGTCACTGCAGGAGACCTTTTAATTTGTGAGCATGGACACATTTGCCTGTGTGGAATTAGCCCGCTGAATTGCTCCTTTTGCGTTGTCTTCTATTTGCTTGTTGAGCACATTTATGGTTATGAGTTCAGCACCTCTGTGGTGTGGCTTGCGTTTATCCTCCGAGGAAGTCATTTGGGCATCAGGCGCTAAGCACTCTGATTGAGCTCACAATTTATGAACTGCTGTCCTGGGTTGACGCGCGGACCTGAGTGAGTAAAGGAGCACTCACAAATGACATCAAACTCTATCCTCCTTTAATTGGATGGGATTAGCTGGGCTGAGAAAAGCAACCCAAAACATGGCTGAGCCAAAGACACAATTTGCATAATTCAAAACCGCAGGGGTTTGTAACAAGCCAGTTTTGAAAAGAGAATAACAAAAAAGATGGATTTAGTCAGGTTGGATCAAGGTCATCAACAAGACACAGATGGACTTGATTGTCACTCTCAGAGAGAATTGACCATTTAAATGTATACTCCAGTGAAGAAGTGTAGATTTCATGACAGAAATGGCATCTGGCCATTAAAGAATGGATATACTGGAGCAGGAGGTGGTGGTCACTGTGTCTCTTTAATACAAGAAGAAAGATGCATTCAAGTGGAGCAGGTGAGCTTTCTGGCTGCTCAGACAAAAGATTTATTTCAACCATTATTCCTGCTTTTGTCCTTCTAGATGCTATTTTTCACAAGCATAATTACACTTTACAGAACCAGTTTGTCAAGATCTAACTTTCCACCAAATACTTTCCAGGCATATGCTAATTACATCCAGGTGTCCGTGGCAAACAAAACTATTTGCACCCAACGCGGGCACACATTAGAGAGCTATTTCTTGGCCCGATTTCAACGAATGTTAGCATGTTTCAAATGTGTCGCAGTGTATTACCTCTGGCAGTGTACGTGAGTGACCTCCACTGACAGGAAGTGAACATGGCCCGCCAACGCCTTTAAGCAGGTGTTTAAGGGCTTCTGCCATCTTGTGCAACTCACATGATTCTCTTTATACTTTGACTAATTTCTGGGAAACTATTATTACCACATCTGTCTGCCAGACAAAAATGCAAATAGCTTTTGTGTGACTATTCTGCAAAAAGACATCAGATGGACTTCATGTTCTCACCTGAGTGTTCAGACAGAGAATCATATGTGTGAAATTGGTAGACTTGTTTTCAGTACATGACTTGTTTTCCCTCCTGGTGTAGAGGTAGAATGTACATAGAATATATGCCAGAGGTCCGCTGGCCTTTAGCTGGCGGAGTGGAGGATCAGTGCCTCATCAGTCATTATTACAGGCCTTGGCTCTTTGAGGTTGTGTCCCCAGTTCCCCCCTGAGGCGCATTTCCTAAAACCAGCTCAACGAACGACTTAAGCAGATGCACTACTATCACAAATATGTCACCTTGTGCAATTTAAGTATAATATATTCAAAGATGTTGTCAAATCACTTCAGACTGAGAATAGTCTATTTCTAACCAACCCAGGAGGTTGACATCCATTCTCTGTGCTAAGATGAACTCAAGGGATGTAAAACAATCTTTAAATGTGATATACATTGGCTAGTGATGGTACTGCATTGAGCACAACTCATGTCTTAATCTTCTTCAACATGAGCTTCCTATTGTGGTGGGCAAGTCAAGGTTAAGTCAAACGTGTCAGAGGTGCACCCGCTGCAATGCATCTGCTCTCTGGGAAAAAAGTAATGAAAGCCTGAATTGAAAATAGCTGTCACCGTTGTCAGGTCAATGATATGTGTGTGTTCATGTGTGTGTGAGACGGAGAGAGAGAATGACAAAACAGAGTAAAATTCAGTGGTGGCTGGCCAAGAGAGGGCCAGGGCGCACACCTTGAGCCACAAAACAAAGAAAGATTTAAAAAGAAAAAAGAAAATGTAATAATACTAATAATATTAAATATATTTATAAATTATAGAAATTGTCAATATTTGTGTTTTAGAGATATGGAATATACCCAGTAATATTTGTAAAATAGAATATCTGCGCAAGATGTCCTTATTATGTCAGTGTTTTGAAATAAATGTTACATTTTTAACCACAAAGTAGAAATGCGTGTTGGTTACTTTTTTTGCATTGAATCACACTGGGATGTTTTCTGAAATTGATTGGACCTACCAAAAAAGAAATGCCACCAGCCACCACTGGTAAAGCTGCAACTAGAGCACTTTCTTGAGCAACAGAGCACAAGTGCATGAACGGCAGGTTGAAATCTTGGAATCCTTTCACATAAATTGCTTTTCCCAGTGCTGCTTATACATCAGAGAGGACGATGCAAGTGTTGCTGTCTTTCCCTCTCTTTTTATCTGTTTCTCTTCCACCCACCCTGCTTTCTCTGATTCGCCTACAAACATTCATTAGCCCTTCAAATCTCAAGTTCCTTCTCTTGCTTTGGTGCTGTGTGTGTGTGTGTGTGTGTGTGTTTGTACGTGTGTGTTGCCTTCTGACAAAAGCTGCTCCCGACAAGCCAAGCCTGCCCCCTTTAACACCCGTCTTATCCGCTAACATCGTGATCCATCATGCTGTGCCCCCCCCCCCTCCCAACACACACACACACACCTACATACACACACACACACTCTCCACAACACCCCGCTCTCCACCCTTTAAGCCGCCTGCCTGCCTGATGCTTCCTCTTCATCTTCCTCTCCTCATCAGGCGCTCTCATTTTCCCGCTCTGTGTGCCTCCATGACACCCATCTGTGTTCCATTCCCTCCTCCCTCCCTCTGTATCTCCCTTACTCCCTGTCACCCCTCTCCCTCCCCTTTCCCTTTTCAAGTGTTTATCTCGCCGCCTGCGCTCCAGTCATCCAGGCAGTCAGGGGAGAGACAGAGAGCTCTTTCCCCCGGGTCAGTGATCCTTGTCGGTGGGACAAACTGCCAACTGCTGCTTGCCTGCACAGCTGGAAAATGAAGGACTTGTGGGGGCGAGAAGGTTCAGCGTGTCCGTGTTTGAGTGTCGGCGTGTGTGTGTGTGTGATATTGACTGAGAGGTACTCGTAGATCGGTCTGTGTGATGGAAAGAAAGAGAAGCAAGCAGATTGGTGTGTGCGTGTGTTTCATTTTTACGAGTTTTTGTGCCGATATTGTGTGTGTGTGTGTGTGTGTGAGAGATCAGGTTAAACAGTCTTGTTTAGACAGGAAACATGCTGCAGATGGTTGTGCGTGTCCAGCTGTTACTCCTTCTAATGCTTTAATGAGTAGCACAGCATTCATCTAACTCTCCATCTTCCCCTCTCTTTGTATCTCTCTCTCCCACATTGGCCTGTTGGCACATGACCACACAACTATTTAGTGAAAACAGAGTAATCAGCACAAAAAACACCCTATTAAAACTCCCGCTTAAATTTTATTTCCATCCTTACATTTACAGTTCATGCCAAATATCCACTGCAGTTTGTATTCTATGAAGGTATTAAGTAAAAAGCTGTTGCCCAGGTTCTGTTTTTGTTGCATACCATTACCGCTGTTCTTTGATCGTAATGCAAATCAATTGCCCTTTGGGACTGTTGCTCACACTAAAGAGAGTCGAGGTACTTTGATATATTTTTTCTTCGGGGGGTTTCACTAAATGCCTTTCTAAGTGTGGTTGAATTAAATGATCGTATAAAACCTCAAATCCTCACAAGACAAACTTTGAATAAGTTTGTCATGCTGACATATGACCCTTCGATGCATATCTTTTATAAAGGTATGCTTTTATGATTCGTTTGTTTTGTTTTTTTAACCTAGAATTATTGAAATTACATCAACAGACACAAATGGACATTAAAACAGGATCACAGATTTTCTTTTTGGTGAAGTTTAAATGTACAAGCAAATGCAATCTTCATCCATCTGTTTTTCAAGATAGCCTATGTACTTTGACTCACGTACTTTTGAGCATCCAAATAGTTTTGAGCAGCGCACACACCAAGGAAGCATTGAGACAAAAACATATAACATATAAATCGCTTTCATTTGATCAGACTTGTGTGTGCCAAGTGCCAACATACCCTTCACTAAGCCCCGCCCCCCACTGCTCTTCCATCAAGCTGTTAGAGCGACTGTGGAGCCCACACTGTCACTGCTCTCCCTTAATACGTATGATCGATTTAATTTATTTTTTAAGAAAGAAGCAATTTATGCGAGAAGGTTCTACAATATGAGTTTCAAGGATATAAACAGGATGTCGGACTGATTCCAGAGGGAAAACAGGCTAAAAAGATAAAGATTGAAGCTAAAACCCAGCGATCACAGTGTAAAAGTGGACCACCATATCACCTGGGGGATCAAGACACAAGACAGAGAACATAAGGAACAACAGTAACTGCGAACTATGCACAATATCCATGATTTCTAATTTCCTCTTTCACACTATTCTGTAGAGACCAGCTCTTACTTATAAACCACTCACTGAAAGTCTGTTGTCAAAGTTCATGGATTTTTTTACTCAGGTCATCCTATCCAAAATGATCACGGTTAAGTTACATTTTTCATCCGGTCTGGACGTGTCTGTGTTGACTAGGAGCAACATTTCCCTCTATGTCTTCGCACATGGATGCCGAGTACTGTACCTGGTCAGGTATTCGACCTGAAGGACTGGATTACTGTTTTTTCTTGATCCCAATCCAATACTTTTTCTATCATCTACTGGCTGGTACTCCACTGCATTGTTGTAACTCCCTGATGAATTTCTGTTGAGGAGGCGCTCTGTCTGCTAAGCCAAATCCCTAAATGTATTCCAACGGAGGGAACATGCATCAGCGGCTTTCTTCCAGCCAGAGATGACACAACACAAATAAAGGTCATGAACAAGTAAAGAAGTTAAGCCACCCCCCCAGAATGATGTATTAGTTAAATGCCACGAATACTAATAATCATTTTTTGAATTTGATCTAGATAACTGTATCCATCAAATGTCGATTATTTTCTTTCTAGCACCGAATACATTCCACAACAGTTAAAGGACAAAAATACTCTAAACTATTTTCCAACATCCAACACTGGGCAGCGACACAAACTGCGTATCACATAGGTTTTAATCAAGTTAAAAGTTTCAATATAATATTGAAAGCAACTTTTAGCAACACTATTGATGGTCAACAAGGCTGACAAAATGTTCTATATTTGTATTATTGCAAACGACTCAATGAATCAACATGTTCCTCAGCGCCAAGCCAAGTTATTGCTACTCTACATATATCATGAAAAACAATCCATAGGTGTATCAGATATGTAGCTGAGGACTATTTCCTCGAGAGCGGGTGCGCTCATGTGTTTACAGCAGCAGCACGATGGACCTGGGTTCAAGTTAAAATGAATTTCAGTGGCTAGATTTATCATAATGAAGGAAAATGCCATCGCCACTGTGTGACTGTTGATCTGTTTTTGTCTTTGAAGCAGAATGGAGCGCAACGCCACAGAGGAGTAAAACGAGGCTTGGGCTGTATTGATACTTCCATTTGTCTTTGGTTCAAGTCTTTGTTGGTTCATCCTTTTTTCAAACAATCCATTTTAAATATCAATAACATCCTGCAGATGTAGTTTTAGCTTTAAATGTTACCTATACTGAATCACACCTGTGTGCACCTGCGTGACACAAGCATTCCACTCTACTTTAATAGATATTGTCTAATTATAAATCTGATGTTTTGTTTTCATATGCTTTCCAACATTTTCCTTTTTTTCTTCTTTTGATTTTGAACGGATTCTTTTAAATGAACATATTTGGACTGAAGTCCTATTATAAGCATGGTATCTCATCATGGACTGTAAAAATAATCACAAAACTTCTTGGCTCACCCTCTCAAAGTACGAGACCAATTAAAAGGCTTCTGTCTATGACTCAGGCATGAGGGCGAAGTCAGGGTGATGACAAAGCTGTCATTTGTTGACACCCAAGAGGAGGACGTCATATGCGAGAGCACACACTGTGCACAAACACACAGTGTGACACAACAACACAAACAATTGGAACTAAGTAATTATGAGAGAATGTTGCATGGTACGCCAACGTTTGACAAGATAAACATCGTGCATATTCATTAGTTTGTTTGTGCTCGCTGTGTGAGAAACAAGACAAAAATTGCTCCGCAGAGATGTGTCATTGGCACAAAACAACACACTGACACACACACACACACACACACACTAACCCATTGACATTGATATGAAGACACTGATATTAATACACTGGCGCACACTGACATTAAGTGTATGACAATCAGAAATCGGCACACAGAGAAAAAGCCGTCAAAACGTGGCACATAATAACAGACAGGTACACACTGATGGACTCGGTCGATTTATTTCATACACACTCACAAACACGCGCATCCTCCCACTTTGTGAAACTCTGCATCTTCTGCAACTTTGCCTCTTTAACTTTCCCTGGGTTGGTTTAAAAACCCCTCAAGGTCAAGTTGGATAATCAACTTCCCGCCCCGTGTTGCTTCATTAGCACCACTGAGTGATATTTCCTCTGTTCTGTTCCTGTTGTTTTTCCAATTGGTCTCATCTTTCTTTGCCCCAACATCCCGCTGTAATCCGGGAGCTGTGTGAAAACCGCCTCCAGTGATCGCCAGATACACACTCACAGACGGCAATAAACCAGGCCGACTCTGCTGCATACATAAACACGACTGACACTGGGAATAGTTTATGGTTCATAATATATGTGAGGTTGTGGTGTGTGTGTGAGTGTGTTTGTTTGTGTGTGTGTGTGTGGGATGCGCAGGTAAAAAAAAAAAAGGAAAGAAAAGGGCAGCGAGACCATTCGTATGGATATGCAAATGCCTGTCTTATGTAATGGAGCGGGATCCTCTTGCAGTGGGATCCATCACTGACGCCGCGATGTTTGATGATCAGTTTATGGTCACACGCCACAGCTTTTCACGCTTCTGTTGTCCCGGGCAACCTTGGGGAGGACGAATGGAGAGCTGAGGATTGCCTTAGAAAGCGTCATAATTGAGATCAACCTCTCAGCGCGTCACAAATGAGAAGACACTATCCTAATTACTCCTCAAGCGGGTGGTTTCTATTTTTTCCATTTTCCTTTCATCTTTCCGCTGGCCATATGGTGTATTGTTTATGTGTATGTGCTCTTTCTTTGGGTGTAATGGTGTGTGTACGTGTGAGTGTTAGTGCACGTGATGGGGAGCAAGTACAGCTCAGAAAATCCCATTAAGGAGGATATATATCGGTTTGCTGTGTTATTCAAGGCTTTCTGGGACATTAGTACCGACATATCTTTCAATGTCAGAGCAAGCGGCAGAAAACAAACTAATCTGCTTCTGCCTCTACCTCCCTCTCTTCTCACTCTTTCACTTGTTTTCTTCCCTCTCTGTCACTTTATATAAATGTACGTCCCCATTCCTTCCCTCTTCTCATCACTAGCTACTGTAAGATGTTAAGTTTTCCTTCGCCCTTCTTTCTGTCCTTCTCTTCTTGCCATAACATTCTGAATTGATAAGCTATCTGTGTGTTTGGAGACTTGGACTAAAGTTTGAGTTGTGCTCTGTGTGTCTGTGATTATGTCAATTTATGAAGTTTGAAAACTTCTGGATTAGCTTTCCTCCACTATCTTATGTACACAACAGCAGCAACACATGCAATCCTGAGCAACACAGGCAAATAAACATTATACTGGCGCTTGCTCTTTTCTCATTTAGTTGGAACATTTTTAACATGCAAACACCTGCAACAGCTGTTGTACAATATCTCCTCGGAGCACTGTGCTCGTCTTCATTAAAAGGTGCAGTATCCTGAGTGCGGATTCCAGGAAGTGTAAACCCGTTTTCTTGATTTGACCATGATATAAGTGCTCCACCACAGGAGCAAAATGTAATTGGCTTCCTGTGCACAAACATTATCGACGGAAGAGATATGAGGTGGAATGAATTAACGCATCTTTTATTAACCCTACAAGACCAGAATAGCTATCACGGCAGAAACGATGGCAGTTAATAAGAAGACGAAAAACAGAGTTGTTGATGTTATTGTTAATTGGTAATGATGTAGTTAATGATGGTAAAGTGTCGTTGAGGGTTATAAACTACAGTCCATGACATCCGAAACGCGTCAGTGACGCCATGAACTGTTCCTACTTGACATGTGTTTGTCTTCTGGCGGTTTAGACGTGTCTCTGTGTTCGTGAGACGACTGAAAGGGAATGGGCTGTCTCCTCACTCGATACAGGGAACAAAGAGAATTCAGAGAAAGCCTCTGAAAACTATCCAATAAACTTCAACAATGCTGTGCAGTTTTCACTGATTCAAAGCACTGACTTTTATATGGGTAACATACCCCAAACAAACTTGTTTATACTTAATTACACATCCTAAAACCACAACATGTTGGGCCAACTTGTAAAGTATTGCTCATTTTTAAAGTGAAGTTAGTTGGTGATGGGAAATTCCATTTAACTGCCAGGGACACAGACATACAACTCACCTCCAGAAAAGACAAACCTTGCTCCTTCATTATCACACCGAGGCAATTAGTTTTCATCTCAACCAGCTTTGTCTCTTCTTAAAGGTCAGGTCTGTGGGTGTAGTAACTCAATGTATGATTTAAAAAATATAGAAAAGAAAGATACAGGGAGCCACATGGCACTACTGCGCCAAACCCAATCAATTTAACAAAACACTCCGTATTCCTTTGAGCAACTCACTGGATTCTCTTGAGCCATGAACACGATAATTTCTCAAAGGAGATCAATAAGCAATCAGGTGCATTTTATCATAGCTCAGCATGCTCACGTCAAAAAAATCTAGTCCACTTCAACGCTAACCATGCAGAGCGTTATCTCTCTGAGGAGCATTCAGCGTAATGTTGCTGTCTGATAACAATCTTCACATAGTAATATCAGAAGTATGAACATCCAGTGGGGACAAACACTCATTGATAACAGACACACACACACACGCACACACACACACACACACACACACACACAGACACAGACACACACACATAACTTTCCTTTACAGGCATCAAGCCAGAGCAATAGTAGCAATAATGTATGCTGTTATAGATTTCCTGGGAAGTTATCCTGCATTAATGTGCATATGTTGTATCTGTGTGTGTGTGTATGTGTGTGTGTGTGTGGTGCCTTTGTATATGTAGTGCCTGAAGACCACCCAGCGGCACTGAGCATTTCAGAGAGTAGATGACATAAAGAAGAAGTATATGGAAGATGAAGAAGAAAAGAGGGAGAACAGAGAAGCCGTGGAAAGAAAACAGGAACACATATCGACATACTTTGAGTTGACTTTTGTGTCTCTGCGCTGATGGGATGTTGCATTGCGTGATTGCACTTATTCACACTGTTTGTGCTTGCTGCTCGACTCGAGAACATGTTTTCCAATGATATGTCTCCATCGTTGGCGTGTGCTTTGGAATAATATGTGTGTTTTTGTGCATTGAGAGACACAATGGGCACGAGTGCACAGCATCTTTACTGCTCTTTCTAGAAATATGCTTATTTTCTGCAATTGCCGTCGCTTTTTATAGCTGTGTGCAGCTTATATTCTCTCTTGCTAACATATGAAGAAAAAGTCACTCTCCACCCTAATGTAACTCACGCGCCTGCATTTACTTCAGTCCCCGAAGATCATTAACAATTTTAATGTCTTATGTTGAACTGTAATGCACCCACTGGCAGTAACACAAACCATTAGCAAATTGTTGACAATGCCGTGTGCTGAGTGCTGCATTTATTTTGTGGATAATGGACTCCCTTGTAGGCTCTTCATTTTGATTGATGTCTAATTTGGGCTGAAAAGAGCGAAGGCAGGAAAAAAATAGTCGACATGAGCTGTTTGAAGCTGCTCTGATACGAAAGCTTGGAATCAGAGGTGTGATGTGTTGCATGTCGATACATCAATACATTCATATTAAGAAGGGAAAACTACTCATACACAGAGTATATACCCCCAACAAATTCTGAAATTATCCAATATCTCAATCATTCCTGTCATTGGAGAGCAGCTGATACGGAAACAGTAGAAGGAGAATCTTTGATTCGCACCAACGACACACAACTATAAATTGAAGCTTCGTCTCTGAAGGGTAAGATAGCATTACATTGAGTTTGGATACAAGATTAAGTCCTGGTCTTTTCATGTGTTATGGACTTAGTGGAGAAGCATTCAATAAACCAATGAAGTTGTTTCAAAGTAAAACACATTTTAAGCTCTGCTTTGTTTAAATGTTTTTATTTACCTGCTATGTCAATGAAGGGACATATTGCTTTAGAATGTCAAACGATAATTGATTTATTATTATTCTTTTAACATGTGATGCGTTTTTTCTGTCTCCGGAAATCTGTAAACCGCTCATCTTTTCCTCAAGTGTTCCGTTCTCATGGCCGATGTTTGATTGGTAGTTCTAATTTTGTGCACCTGACACACATACTTAAAATGTTGCCTTAACATACGAGTCTTGTAATGATTCTGCAATGCATTGAAATGCATTTACAGCTAATGCAAGCTTCAAAAGACAGCGTTTACCTCTGAATGTGAACGAGTTTACCTTTCGCAGAACACGACCGAGAGCAGCCCTTAGCATTTCATCTTTGGCGGTGCCTTCACACGGAGCAGTAATTTGAGCTTCCAGCAGTGGCTGCTACATCAGACCGATTTATATTGCGTGCAAAACATAAACATGTGTGAAATACTTTTAAGGAAAGACGTTTGTCGGATGGTTGCTTCTCGTTTCTGCTCGTGTTAAAACAGAATTGATGCACTCTGTTCAGCATGCCGGAAGAATGCTGCAGCCAGTGGGCAGCAGGCATGGACCGCTTACTCCATGGAAATGCCAATAAGCACACACACACTGAAGTACACACACATGTACTAAGTGAGAGAGAGGCATAGAGGCTTTGAAAACGACACAGATACACACACACCAAAAGCCTCAACTGGCGAGTCAATATTGTCTTCAGAGAAGTTAAACCACACACCACCCATCCACGCAGACATCAGACAGATACACAGTCACACACACCCTGGCTACTCTCGTGAGCCCGTGTGAGTAAGAGACTGTGGTAGAGAAAACGACAAGCACAAAGAGAGAGAAAGAACTACTAAAGGAAGAACGGTCAAAAATGAGGAAATTAAAGAGAGAAAAGAGACAGAAGCAGCTCTTGCAAACACCTTATTACTCCAACTTAAGAGATAGATAGGGTTGTTGATGTTGTTCAATTTGAGGAGGATCTGGCCAGAGGTGATTTATTATAAAGTCTAATCGCAGTTGTCAGGAAGGTTCTCCTGTATCTGTCCCTGCAGTAGGCGGTGGGGGGGTTATCCAATATGGATTATAATTTCTTCGGTGTTCTCCTCTCCACCACCTGTTCTGGAAAGTCCTGTTTGCAGCCCATGATGGAGCCGACGTTCCTCACCAGTTTAGTGAGTCGGTCGGTGTCTGTAAAATGGTGTGGCTACGAGCTGTGAGTGGTGCGCTCAGCAGACGGCGTGGGAGAAGACGCATGACACTGTCAACACAACATATGACGGCATTATCCCGGGCAATGACGCATTACCAAGTCCACAGCAACGACGGAGCACACATTTTGGACTGGAGAAGATTTGGGCCTCTCTGTGACGGATCACACTTTTTTGCTCTATGTCTTGTACAGTCTCTCTCTTTTGTCACAAAAAACCCCTTGAACACACGCCTGCTGTTTCCCATTAGCAATTATAACATCTTTAACCACCCCCGCAGATGTCTTCAAGTGTCTCCAGTTCAAACCTATCTGAAAGGCAGTATAAAGGTTTCAGGCTAATTCCATCTATTAATTTGCTGTTCTATATAAAGCCTAACTTTACGCGTCAGCCTTGAATGCCTCTTATCAACTGACTGAACACACTGAGCGCCCCTGCCTGTAATGGGTGGGGGGGCCCCACAAACTGCCTGCAACCTTGAAGGCAGGCGGATTCTCATCGGTGCAGTTAAAGCAGGGGAAGATGGAGAAGATCATTTCACGTTAATTAGCATCTTGTCTACAGGGGGTAAAGAAAGGAACGGAAAAGGATAGGCGGACACGAGGGTGATGGGGAGAGAGAGAGAGAGACGCCTGAAGACACTGGTGATGGTTCTCCCTTCTCTTGTGTTTCGATATATTAGCTCTTGTTCTCTCTCGGCCCCTGACTTGCTTCTTGCCTCGAGTGCCTCCACAAGTTAATGACGCTGTAACCAGAACATTAGTCCTGTAACGAAAGATGTGGCACATATGGGCAGTGTGTAGGCATAATAGGCTCATAAAAAGGGATAATATATGTCATATAAATAATGACACAATCCCAAACAGTTAAAAAACCAACAACAAGGTCCATTGTCAGATTAGAATTTTGTTTTCATTTGTAAATCAGCTGGAAAATAACTAATATAAAAGACAAAAGCAATTTAACAGGTGTGAGTTGCATTATAGCCACAGAGGAGTGCAGCACTCATTGTGAATTAGTTAAGGATTTCATATTTTTCAGTGATCGTTTGCAGTTCACTTGGCCGTCAGCTCGGCTTGTTCACATTTCACAGCAGTGCATCATTATTGGTACCTGTTATTTTTGCAGATAGACACAAGAGCTTAAGACCGAGGGTGACCACAACAAAAAGCCTGCATTTGTAAAGGTCAATGATGACAGTAAAACACACACACAAAAGAAAATATATGTATGTGTTGTCACCCAGCGCTTAAGAATAAAGTCATATGGGTAAGACATGTGTGTGTGTGTGTGTGTGTGTGTGTGTGTGTGTGTGTGCTTGGAATATTACACAGGTTGGCTTGCTGTGACTTGGTTGGCCATAATTGAGAGCAGAAGTGCAGAAGGAATGGAGTGTAACAGCCTCATTACTGAACCACACTCATCTTGCATATCCGGCTACCCTGGTTTCTTCCCTCTCCTCCTGTGTCCATCACTCACTATCTTTCCTCCGTTGGCATTTCTAATGTATTTAATGACTATAAAGAACTAGAGCTTGAATATATATTTTTTTAAATGCAGCGGTAGACGTAATAAAGCCAGGTTGTGGAGTGGTTCCCACCTCTAAGGTCAGCCAGTTAATCATTTGTCCCGAGTCCATTTTTCTTCCACTGAGTGCCCTATGCTGCACCCTCATTTCAGTTGAGTCATCTATTGTTGGCCATGGCACAGTCCTTTTGCTCGACCTGTGACTGACGTCGGCTGACAGTTTAAACAACAGGAGTTTCAGCTCCTTCTTTCACACTCTCTCTCTCTTTAGCGTTCTCCATTTATTCTCCTCACACACAACGTTTCCCCTCCAATCTATCTATTTACTGTATAGAGTTGCCTTATCACCTCATTGTCCTTTGCCTGTTGCATTTTTAGAGCCAGTAAATATGCTAACACAAGTTTAATAATGTGTAAAAACCCTGAAATGATAGCACTTTTTATGAGAGCGTTTAGAAGTACCATAATCATTGTTGACATGACTGGACAAAAAAACAAACATTACATTGACAATTTTAACTTTATGTCATCCCTGCTGATAAAGTTCCTCAGCAGAGAGAAACAGGCTGGCTACTCAGCCCATTCAGTAATCTCATTTTTGGGTGGGCAGGTAATTATCAGAAAACATTAAGTTTGCTGTTGCTGAATTTTGCCGCCAGTGTCACTTTTTACACATTTGGGAGTGGATCACGAGGCCTTTGTCAAGATTGAAAAAAAAAGGAGTACTGTTTGCCCTCTAGGTGCGGACTGCACACAGGACAAGTGTGCCTTCAGGGCTTTCTTACCTGAAAGTGTTTATACCAACCCAATCCAGGATCTTTAAGTAAACCTGATCAAGTAGTCGATTCCTGGCTGTGCCTGCTGTGGTTGAACACGTTTTGAATGTCCGTTCCATGCAGTCGGAATGGTTGATGCCTTTATTTAAGGAAAAGTCCTCCTTGTTCCAAAGATAAATAACATAAGTTTCTCTGTGAAAGTATTCATGGCAAAAATGACAGTTTGAAAAAAATAGTTGTGTGTGTTAATTAATTGCACACCTTTTCCTTGCAGATGCTGACTCATTTCAAACAGTTACTAGGATACCACCAACTTCCGACACATCTAGATAAAAGGCGAGTGCAGAGCACTGATTGTTCAAGGCTCAGTCCGACTGATAGGGGCACGACTCCGGGCACGTAAACATAATGTTCATTTTCAAAAGAAAAAGAGGAGCAACAGTGACAAAGGAGCTTCTTAATCTGGCTTATTTCATTGACCATTGGTGATGCGACAAGGCAAATGAAGCTTTGCGTAAGTTCAGACAGGAAGACCATACCCCTCACGCCAGCCTTTCATCCCTCAGTCCGATAATCATTTCCCACACATGTGCACTCATTACTTACTCGCCGTCATCGCTCGGCGCCGTCAATCATGACTCCAGCTGCGCAGATCAGCTGGTCCACTCTATCCAATAAGCGGGGAAATGAGGACATGGCGAGCCAATCATTTCGCTGCTGTCTCATTCAAATATGACCGTCTCTATACCTTCAGTTCATTCAGGTTGCTGTCATGCACCCCTCCACCTCCCCATCTCCAGCCAGTCTTCAAGGATCCATCAGCTTCAACTCATCATTCCATCAGCTCATCAGCACCACCAGGTCTGGACTCCATGGGGGATGGGGGGGGGTCTATCTCGTTGCTGATCAGGGCAGTCAGCCCTCAACTACAAATCTCCCCGTAGAGTCCAAGCGCCAAAGACTCTGAGACTTCACCATTGCGCATCACATGTTAACAATAAACATCCTTTCTTCATTTAACGGGTCTTACCTGATTGAACTGATGTACAGCACATACGCCTCCTCCTAAATCCTCTGTGGCTGTGCCGATGTGTCTCAGAGAATGATAGCGGTGTGTTTTTATTTTGTGCAGGTCTTGTGCCATTGGTTGTTTACAGGTTGTTTACGCTGCAAGGAATTATTCTAAATCATTAGTGAAGGGAGCTAATTCTCCTTTTAAAAGCCGTTATTCCAACACTAATGGAAATAGTGAGTGAGAAGACAGGGACAGAGAGATGGGCTGGGAAAAAAAGAAGATTTCAAAAAATGGGAAGGAAGAAGTAAGGGAAGGTAACATTGCAGGTGAAAAATGGGTAAAGGGTTTAAATGGAGACTTTAAATGAGATAAGGGAAAACAAAAGGGGGGGAGGGTAGAGATGGCAGGTGTGGAGTGAGAGGGGACAATAAATGGATATGAATTGATAAATGTGGAAGCAGAAGATGATGGGCAGCAGTGGAGAGAGGAAGAGATTAGATAGAGGAAGGCATCGTGTGGGGAAGGAGAGTCTGCGAGTGCCTGTGAGTCGTCTCTGTGTGTGTGTCGTTGCATGCATCAGCATCCCACTCCTCCAGTATTTTACCCACCCGTTTTGCGAATGAGCGAATGTTGGACGGAGATCAACTGCGTGTGCGCAGGTGCAAGATGTGTTTGAGTGAAAAGAGAGCGGATAAAAAACGGCGAAGGGACAGAATACGTGAACGAGATGAGGAAGGAGTCACACAATTAGGACACATGCCCAAGATCCAAATTAAGGATGTCACTGGTGGCAGAATATAATTCCCATTTAATGGTTTGTTTAGCTCTTAAATGCCAGCCCTGGTGGAATAGATGAGATCCGGAGTGGAAGAGTAGCGTGCTTGTGTTTAGCCATGCATACGTGTGTGTGTGCTTGTGGTTCACACAAACAATACTGTTGAGAGTGTAATTTGATGAAAGCTGACAGCTAATTTATGAAACATATTTTGGGGAAATTATTTTTCCTGGTCCTACTACCTCAGCCACTCTAAACTGGTAATTGGATTTCCCTAACTTGCAGGGAAGTGAATTAGGAGTAAACTAGTTCATGAAGGACTGAGTGTGTGTGGTTGTGGGAGGAATGTGTGTGTGTGTGTGTGTGTGTATGTGTGTGTTCACGCAAGAGCATTGGAGCAAAAGTATAATAAAGAGAGTCTTAAAAGGTGTGTGTATATGTGATCACTGCAGGTGAAGGTGCCATCGCTCAGTGCAGTAGAAGTTAATGGAAAAGTTTTGGTCTGCCGCATGTAATACCCAGCGATTACTAACCACCTATCACTTTATTCCTACTTAGTCAATCAAGGACCACAAACACACACACACACACACACACCCACACACACACACACACACACACACACACACACACACACACACACACACACACACACACACACACACATATATCTAACAAGCGCATGGGCTCTCCATTCTTCAACCACTTTCTATTTCATCTCACTCACTCTAATTGCCACAAATGTGTTGACTTTATGAAGCAATCCCTAAGGTGGGTCTTTGTGTATGTATATCTGTGTGTGTAGTGTGTGTGTGTGTGTGTGTGTATTAAAGAGCCCACAGGGAAAGAGGCAGAAACGGTTCTGACAATGAAAGCGGGCTTGTTATTCTCAGAGTAAAACACACACACACACACACACACACAGCTATTAGACTTAATACCGAGCTTTGAGTAAGACACGAGTAAAGCACAGCTGCACGCCCTGCTCTTTTATTTTCTCTAAAAAACTGTTCAAAACCCCACAGAACGTCCATGAAACCCAGCACTAGTGCAAATCAAACGGATCTAATCCAGGGAAAATCTTACACAAGTCAGCCATTTCACCAGCCAGCCTAACTAATCCAAACCAAACAGGGACGACCATGCCAGGCCTTGCTGAAGCCTGTCCAAACAAATCCAATTCAAATGCATGTTATCCAAGTTAATCTTTTCAGAATGATCCACAACTCATTCCCTTTGCTTTGTTTAAGTACTTTTATCTGTAGTGCTCGGTAAAGACACGATGAAATCTAACAATCAAACATACAGAGGGACGACACATTACGGGAAAAGCCAGCAAAGGTTGTGACACTGGACTTCTCCTGTGAAGTCTGAGATGAGAGACAAATGAAAGGGAGGATATAATATTTGTAAAACACATTCTTACTCCAAATCGTCACTTGGCATCATATGCACTCAGTATCCCAGCGAACGGTCGCAATAAACACATAGTTAATTTGAACTACTTCCTCAGGTAACAAAAACAAAAGTTAGGTTTCTTGGAATACATCATTGTTGGATCTAAAATACGTAAACAATGCATCGTAAGTACTAAAACCACGTCACAAACATCACTAACTAAACTCAATACTGCTTTGAGCACAAGTCTCCTAGTTAAAAGTCCTGTGTTTGAAAGGTTGGCTTATTTCTTCACACAACTTGAAGCCTCCAAAAATAAACGCTTGTTTGGAGGCAGGGGGGAACAAGTGAGACAGAGCTGTTTTGTGCCCAGCAGCAGCAGCTGCAGCCTGCTGCTCCGATGCTTACACGGCTACCTTGTGCTGCGTATTGCCATGTTACAAATGTCAAAAGTCATTTTAATTAATCCACATTTAGAAGAATCCCCGCTCAAGCTATGTCATACACTTGCGCATGTGGAGCCTAACATTGCCTTCTTACTTTAGATCTACAATTTTCTAGCATGCAAGCTGCAATTTTGGTCACCGCAGAAAGGACCGCACGCAGAGTGATATTGCTCAAACTTTCAAAAAAAGAGAAGAAAAACTTGACAGGCTCAACCAATTTAGATTCAATCACAAACACTGTAGATATTCATGTGAATTGTGACTTTTCCAATTCAATGACTTTTCCATGAACTTGGTTTATTTGCCTCTTCTATTTCTTCCCCAGATAAAAGGAGATGGGGAGAGTGTGTTGTTGTTCGTAGGAACTATAACAAAAAGAGCATCCTGCCTGTGTCAGAGCTGTGAGCTTGAGTCGGTGGGGAATAAAGATGCCTTCCTCGGCCCTTACCTGGAGTGTTGAGCAGTCTGGACATGCGACAGCTGTAGGCGATTTGCTGCTCACAGAATTCCGCACTGGCGGTGATGGCTGTCACCTGGAAACATCAGCACATATATGCATTTTTTATTTATGTTATTCAGCCAGACTGGACAATTTCGAGTAAAAGAAAAATAATTCCCCTGATTGAGATGCGCTGCACATGGAACAAATGATCCATACAAATTAGAAGAGAACAGGAAGTGTATACTGCTCAAACACTCTTGTCACGGAAACCGTGGTCTTTTACACATTGCGGGAAAAAAACTGCAGTCGCTCCTCATTGGAGGATTAAAACCTGTAAAGTTCGCACACATGTTGCTTTCGACAGAGTGTGATTAGAGGCTGTTGGGGTGCGACCTGTGCCACCAGCAAGATTAAGATATTAAGAGACTCTTTATTGTGAGAAAGTGATGTGGTAATCACCACAGGAGACAGGTGTTCGGGACAAGAGGTGGAACATTGTGATTATCTTTGAGCATTTGATAGAACTAAGACTGTCAGTATATGACACTGCTGATGGCGTTAGTTAGTTAAAACAGACACAGCTTTAATGTTACCACAGTTTAGAGAAGAAACTATTCTTATTCAATGCTGATGTAAGTGAGTAATCAATGAGTGGATTTAGTAGACAGATCTGTACAACTTCTCTCCGTAAAGAATCACTGAGAAGCAGCACATTACTTTTTTTAATTTGATATGTGTTCTGAAGATCCTTGGAAATAAGTCAGCATAAACAAAATATTAAAAACATCTAAATGACAAAAGGGATTTGTTGATAAAGACCATCTAAAGATATTGGGATAGATGAACACATTCTTCATACTGTCTTTGGCAATTATTTAGTAAAGTATAGCAGTGTTTAATTCAGTCATCACATACCGTACCATACAATGAGTAAACCCTATATACAATCTCGTAAACACTATGACTGAAAATAAGTATATGATGCAGCTGATGGTGTTGGTTTGTCAAAACAGTGACAGCATAAATGTTAAAATAGTTACAGACTTAATTAGCTCTGTGTATTTACGGCCATTATAAGATAGAGGGAGAAATGACTCACTTCACTCTTTACAGTTTCGTTGATATATTTCCATGGAAACTGAGCAATCAAGTTTCTATAGATTCTAAAGAGCACTCCCTTAGCACCGGGCAAACTTTACAAACAACTCAATGCAAAGCTCTGCTCGCCCAGACTCCTTGTTACAATACATTTGAATGCCGTTGAACGATTAACATATTCAAATTACATATGTTTTGGACAGTGTAGACTAGGTGTCAATGTACGGACAATTTTAATTACATGAAAACACACAAATCTTGCTTTCTTTCTACCCATTGTATTTTTTAGGAATAGCTTAGCACTTTTACTTAGTATAAGACAGTGTTTGATGGCAGGCATAAAAAAAACCATTCTGCTTTTTAATACATTTTTGGGGGTTGACTTTCTGTGAATAATCCAAGACTTTCTGTGAACAATGCCTGCATATGTGCGTGTGTGTGCGTGTGTTTGTGTGTGTGTGTTACCTGTTCCATAGAGGCACTGTAGTTAACCTGTAAGACGGTGCGTCTCTCTCTACTGGAGCCAGTCACTGCAATTTTGGGTGGCAGGTTGTTCATAACTGTTGTCCACACTTTGTCCTCTACACACAAAAACATGGGAGCATTTTAGGAATTATTTTTTCACAAAAAGAACAGACCACTTATATGCAGTAGTACACACACACACACACACACACACACACACACACACACACACACACACACACACACACACACACACACACACACACACACACACACACACACACACACACACACACACACACACACACACACACACACACACACACACACACACACACACCTCCTTGTCTTTATGGTATTGTAAGACTACCTGATGAGAACATCCCTTCTGGGTTCCACCCAGGGGCATCTCTAGGATTTTGATACATCTGGGGCTTAGCCCAGAAGAGTGAAGCAGATGAGTGAAGCAGCGAAATTTGTAGACATAGAAACACTCTCAGACAGCAGCTTGCTGTTACGTGCGCCTGCTGCCAGTCTGACTCCGCTGTTTTGGGTGAATGACGACACGAGCGACCTGGAGGTGTTAACCACTTGTGTGCCAAATCTATTTTTTTTAAATTTCTGTTCCAGATTACTTATTCCACTCTGTGTGTGTGTGTGCGTGCATGTGTGTGTGTGTGTGTGTGTGTGCAGAGTTGGAGTGGTGCATGTGTCAGAATGGGTATGTGTGTGTGTGTGTGTGTGTGTATGAGTGACAGAAATGTCACTCGGACCGTTGGAGCACTCTGAGGTTTGCATAACACGTCAGTTTCATATGTGTGTGTGTGTGTGTGTGTGTGCAGAGTTGGAGTGGTGCATGTGTCAGAATGGGTATGTGTGTGTGTGTGTGTGTGTGTGTATGAGTGACAGAAATGTCACTCGGACCGTTGGAGCACTCTGAGGTTTGCATAACACATCAGTTTCATATGTGTGTGTGTGTGTGTGTGTAGCTTCTTCAGAGTTAGATGTCAGTCGTAGTGACCGGGTCGCCATGGAAACCCGAAGCACAGCAGGTCAAGAGTGTTGCTGTCTACAGTGAAGAATGAGAAGAGCTGGAGAGTGTTATTCCTTCACAGGTCACTGAGGCTGCAGAGAGTAGATGCAACGCAGACAAAAACGCACACACACACACGCACACACACACAAACACACACAAATACATACACACATACTGTACATACACAAGCACAAACATGCACACAGAACAGTGATTTCAGGCTCTCCCACACAAACCTGTCATGTTGCAATTGACTTTGAAAGGGCCGAGGGGTCCGCTGCCATCAGGGTCGATCCAGTAGGTGTCAGAGGACCTGCCAAGATGCTTATAGGCCTCACATGATGGCTCATAGATAGCTAAAAGTGGTGCCGGGACGAAAAGAAAGAAGGAGACAAATGAGCAGTCGGAAGAGAAGGAAACAATACTAAAAATGCATCGCCACCAAAGTTGTTATGGTTGTTATAGACCAGACTAAAAACTACAAAGCAAAAATGAAATTTTGGACATGACTGAGTGACAATTAACTTTCGTTTCAGGTTTAAATGTTTGATGTTTCTGAGGAAAAGTACAACAAATGTAAATGAACAACAATATGTTTTAATTTATAACAAAGGATTTGTTTGACACCTACAAAGAGATTGGTTGGTCTTGAGTTTACACTATTGTTTTTCAGTTGTGTTGATCTTGGAAATATCTTTATTTTATTACAGTGATTTTAAACAGCATTGTTGAAAAATGGATGGAAATAGAGACATAACTTTACTACTAAAATTGAAATGTTTGGACTGAGGGTGGTGACAATGATAACCATGTTGAAGTCTAAAATTACACGGGTTAATCCTCTTGTAAATACACAAGCGTATTTCTCATTTTATGTCCGGAGGTTGGCGATCAGTACAGTAGCCAAAACTATTTTCTGATATCTTGTGTGGGTTTAGGAATTACAGTGTAACTCATTATATTATACTGCAAGGATGTGCTGCACACAATAACAACAATACAACAAGATGATACACCTCCCAAAAGAAAGCCCACTGCATTTACACACATTAATATGTTTAATATGTACTATGTTTATGTCTGTAATAATTGGCCACAATTGCACTTTAAAGATAAATATGTGTGCGCGACTTGGATGGAAACTAATTAATTTAGGAGACACCATTCACGGCCTTAATAATGAATAATTAAAAAAATGAATATCTCTGCCTTTTAGTTTAACCTCTTTATAACGGTTTCTGTTCTGCATGTCTCTTCTTACTGTCCCCTCTGCAATCCTTTACTCTTTCATCACATCTTCTAACATCTTAATTATCTGTATTTTCCTCATAGATACCCCTCTGCTCATCCATAAGTTGAGTGATGGAGTTGCTTGCAGAGAGTATATCCTCTCAAACAAAACCTTGCTGAACCATCTCACAAGGATCTGAATAGAATTGTGAGGCACTACTTATATTTCAAAGCATTTGGTCAAATGCTGTAACACAAAAGAAGCTGAATTAGCAGCACGACGCCCGACTCCACAGCGGTGGCACACAAGAAAGAAATTCAAAGGCTAACAGAGAAAGTCAAGAGACATTGCTGGAGAGCGGATGTGATTAGAATGACGTAACACCTATGCACCACGGTAACCTTCACCAACACTGAATTATAGTCAATAATTGAATGGACATGCAGCCAAAGCCAAATGTAGGTTGTGTACGAGAAAATAGAAGTGAACAACAGTCCAAGACCCAAAGATGTAACACTTAAAATTATAAAAAAAGAAAAGCTTCGCATTTCAGAATTGGCAAACGTTTTATACTTCAAATCCACAGATTGATTAATGAAGTACTTGCTTACTATTAGCACTTACATTGCAGTTTGGAGACTTGCACAACAGACTTTAAACAGAAGGCATTATTCATCCTGTCTTCTATTGGATGGTCCGCCGATCTAACTCCAGGTCACTAATGTGCCTTCAGCTATTTTTAAATAGTGAAGTTGTACTCCATATATATTGACAAACACATATAGATGAATATGTCATCACACAAAGAAATCTTAATATATGTTGTGTTTTTTTAAATTTCATATTTCTGTTATTAGTGTCCATGCTTTATTTCCATCACACTCCTGTCCCTATGCCATGCTGTATTTTTAACAATGTCCTTTTCACTCACTCCATTCTTCAGATTCACTCACACTTCATTTATAATGAATGTGTTCTTTTGCGTTGCACATTCACAATATCGGCAACACTTTCCCCTCTCATCCTTTCTTAGAAAGCAATGTCTGGAGTACATGGGAGGAGGGATGGCATTCTCCATTTAAGCCTGAAGGAAAAACCTTTTGGCTTTTTGTTGGGCTTTCAGACTCCGATCTCTTTGTGCTCATCCTTTTGGTCAGGTCAGTAAAGAACACAACGCAGTCAGAAAAGCCTGGCCTCTGAACACTTCAAAAGTTCATCTGTCCCTCTGCTGAGGATTGTGGCTTCGGAAGAAGAAACAGCTTAAATCACTCGAAGGCAAACAGAGGAAGGCCAAGTCAAACAAACGCTCAAGGAATACAACACGGTGGTTTTCAAGTTAAGGGGGGGCGGGAGATAGCAAATAACACACAACGGCATACAAACACACACACACACACACACACAAAACTCTCTTACAAGTGTGGCAGGTGGCTCCAGTGTATCCTGTTCCTTCACAGGTACAGCTGAAACTGTCCCAAGTCTGTTTACATCGGCCGCCGTGCTCACAGTGGTTCGGCATACACCTAAAGAAAGAGAGAGCGCTTTTAAACATTTGCTGGATATGCAATAACTTTGAAAAGAGAACAAATATATGATAATGCATATGATGAAACCCACATCAAATTTGTCCATGTTTTTTGGTTAACAGTACAGTGATGTACAGTATGAACAGTGCAACAGATTATGAAAGTAAATTGAACCTTTCATAATGCAAAACACATCTGGACCAATGCACTAATTCCACCAGAAGCAGGAGGCAAACCTCTTGAAACCAGTCGACATTGTCTTCATCAAAATGATTTGCCACACAACGTGGAACTAACACACGGTGAACTTGGTGAACTGATGAGAGTAAGCCCTCTAGGCTCACCCCGGATGAGCCGACATTTGTCACAAACTGGCTGAGACAAGGCGGAAGTCCACGCAAGGTTATATTTAAAACCAAAAACAATTTATTTTCATATCCTAGAAGGCCATGTCAACCATATGCCTGCTGAGGTTGGCCACCACAGCCTCCAGGACAGTGCGAGGGCCGTCACATCCAACAGCATTCAACTGTCAATGGGAACCACTTTAGTGCATGTCTGCCTGTACTGGAACACATTCTTAGGAGGTGACAGAATTGGGGTTTATCGTGCTGATTCTCAATGTGTATGACAGTTGTAGAAGTGCGTTTCTTTTAGAGTCTCACTCTACATTTCAGAAAGGAACCCTGAAAAATGTACTGCAGTGTATGTAAAAAGGGTTATCCTTCTCAGTGTGAATACAGTAGTAAGCACAGAGCACTTCAGGCATCACTGTTTTACTTGTTGAAATTTTAATACCAACTCAGATCTAAGCTCTGCGGTTTGATCTGCCTTCAGGCCTAATGGGGATGGATCCCGAGGCACTGTAGTCTCAGAGCTGGGTTTTCAACACACAAATTCGCACGTATGCACTTAAGCATGAATACATAAATAATAAACACTACCTTTTACAACTTTGAGTGATTATAGATATGATGAGGAAAGCCAGCTGGAGGGGGAAACCAAGACCATCATACGAGCTGCAGGGGTCCTTTTAAAATGCGGAGCTCTTCTGTAGTCATGTATGGAGTCGGGCAGTTTAGCAGCACAGAGGAAGACGAGACATTCGCTATCGAACCTCCAGAAACTCTGAATCTGAAACTCTGAATCTGACATAAAACTGTGAGCTTGTGAGTTCACTGAGAGTGGAGCGACTCTAATTGTGACTCTTTTGTTTATGTCTATATACTGTTTCATACACTTACACTTTTTTTCCTATGAGTGGATGAGCTCGGTTTTGTACAAAGCATATGCAATGGAGTGCTGCTGTGTTCATATGAATGGAAAATATTGTCAGTATTGTAACTATGTTGTAACTATGCTGCATAAAAATTACATTTGCAAAAAGTCATCCTCCTCTGTGGCTTTGACTGTGTTGACTGGTGCAGAAACAGACATTTAGGAAACGTTACTACACATGTATCTGCTTGCCATTTCATGACAAAAAAAACTATGACTTTATAAACATGCCATTTCATGTACCATAAATGAAATAGAAAATTATAATATACCGGTGATCAGTGTATGTAACGGTGATTTGTAGCTTCAGTGGGCTATTACGTGCTGTCACAATGGGCCGCGATTGACAAGCACCGACTATCGCAAAAGACTTATGCTCAGCAAGGTATGAGCACTGGAGGACACTATCTACATATGCACAACATGAATTTGAAATATTCAAAGAGAACAGAGTGCCTCAGTATGATTATGCTTTTTCCTGTGTGTGTTGCAGTGCTCTTACAGAATGACAGTGACATTGTGAAGCATGGGAATTTGCATGCCTTGCCCTCATGTCGGTGGAGATACCCGTGTTTTACTTCTTCCACCATCTCAGCTGAAACAGAATCCCACAGTGGAACGGCATTGATCAAGAGGAGGTCAGACAGGGCTCTTGAACTGCCTTCAAAAACATTCTGATTAGTTACATGGTAGCACTGGACCCATTCATCTTCCATGGCAGGACAGGGTCCACCTCAAATAGTGCAGGGCTGATACACAACATGTTTGAAGTAATAGAGATGGGGAAAAGCAAGGGTAGGACACTGTCTTAGGACATCTTAGGATTTTCAAAAGAGTTAGCGATGCAGATCTGAGTCAGCCTGCTATCGGCATTGCTAATGCTTCACATTCTGGGAAAACCATTTTTTTATTCTACTTCACATTACAAAGCAAAACAAACGTATGGGGTCGGATCAGTTATAATAATTGCAAAAGCAGACAGAGAGACCCACACACGCAAACACAAAGATTTACAATTTACAAATGCATGCAGGACGATTCACAAATACATTCCAATGCACACGTAAATAAATTACCATTTATATAAATGTAAAAGAAAAATCACAAATATATTTATGCATTTCTATGTGGATTTGTCGATTTGTCTGTGGATTTATATCAATATATTTGTGGATTGCACTGCATTTGTTTGTGGATCACTGCACATTTGTGCACGTATTTTTGAGACTCCCCTGCTGTCGCTCAACTCGTAAATGCGTTTTTTTTAAACATCAAAGAACTATCTATAGCTAATACAGGCAGCTGTTTTAAGCAAACAAGCTCCAAGTGATGTCACAAGCTGTGGTCCAAATGTAAGCATCCCAGACCTTTGTAGAAGTTAATACACAATTGATCTAAATCAAGCAGTGGCAGTTGTTGTCTACTTCTCTGGGTGAGGATATTGATGAGGGTAAGTGTTATTCACAAACCTGACCTTGAAAAAAAATCATTTGGGATACGAGATATGCTGTTCCAATCAGCGCAAAGTCAATTAGTAATTGCAGCTTCCTTCTCAAGTTTATCTTGAAATGCATACTCAATGTGTCTAATTAGCGCTGACATCTTTTTGGCCATTGCATGACTGAAATCCACTGAATTTATATTTATTATAGGATTAGGCCTAATCCCTGAAGATTAAGACGGTCCACAACAATGCACCCTGGCATCAGATTTAGTGGAAAGAAGCTTTCCAATCGAGCACAAGGCAGAGATGATTCCATATGAACAATTCATCCCGGTTTGTTTGTCTTGTCTACGACAAAGACATAAATTGGAATGTCAACAAGTTGTCACAAGTTTCCAGTCTGCCAACATTTGGACATGTAGAATATCCAGCTCTGTTATACTTGAGAAACGAGTGGCTCATGTTTGATGTTTGATTAGGATCATACAGTATTTTCCAAGGATGAAACCTACTCTTTTTTTTTTTTTTTTACTGTGTACACACTTACCCTTTACCCTGGGAATCCTTGGCATCAATTCTATCCATTTATCAGAATGACAAGCACACGAAACGCTGCCACACAAACATAGTCCTGTACAGTTACACTCACAACACCCAGAGCTCTGAGTCATACATCTCTGGATAAGAATTCAGAGACTATTTTTACGACTCCCCCAATTTAAAACCACTTGATTGTTGACACTTATTATTGCTTTGCATTTAGCTGAAATGTTCTTTCATAAATGATTCTATGAATGTGCGTGCATGCAGGAATTATCATTCTTACCTGTCTATGATTGCACACATGTCTAGGCTGACGTTCTCAAAGGCTCCCATAGTGCCTTTTTCCACCACGTGCAAATCAGCGGGTTGGTCGTCAACCAAGATCGCTTGCATGCAGCCCTGGAAGGTACGCTGGGAGGGGGGGAACAGCGTCTGGAGAAAATATCCTGAAAGCAGCAAAAGAAACAAAAGCACAAAAAACGTCATCATGGATTTTTTTACAATTACAAATTCCAGAGAGCTGGAGATGAGTAAACTGAATTCAGAACACAATTTGAGAGGAAACAGAAACAAAGGGATGTGTTCAAAGACCAGAGAGAAAGAGGTGAAAGGATGTAGGACGATAAACAAGAAAAAGATAGATTGATACACATTATGAAAAGATGACCTGTAGAAGTAGACATCAGACTAAACGATGATATTATCCTTGACGAGGAACAACATACCTGGCAAGTGTCCTGTTATTTGGATTTTTAAAGCCACAAACCTCCATCAGTCAGCATGTTTTAGAGCTTATCCACAAGGCCCATTAGCCTTAATACCGGCACTAAGGCTGCAATAGACTACAGGACATATAGGGTTCACTATATACAATACTCCTATGAGGTGCAAGAGTCAATGGCCCGTCCAGAGGTAGCACTGGGCCTTGACTGAAACAAGGACAAGGCTAGGACAGAAATGTGTGTGTGTGTGAGTGTGTGTGTCCTAAATCATTTGCAAAAATGAAAGTGCATGGATAGGTAGGTGTGCGAATGTAGGTGTGCCAATGTATCAATCTGTCTTTAGTCTGCACATTTGCAGGTGTTATCGCAATGCACATGCACTCTTATATAGGAGATAAGAGCCTGAAATTCAATCTTTGCACAAGCACACAGGTCACACATAAAACATTGTGGCTCAATGACATCTCCATCATCGGGATGTTATAAGCCATCACACCCTCCGGCATGCCTATTAGTCTCAAGGCTAAACCATCAAAAAGGCTTATTATACAGGGCATATGCACTGTGTGTGTGTGTGTTCATGTGCTCCAGAAATTATTGCTGTTTATGTGGCTGGCAGTTATGCCAGCAAAATGTCAGAGATCGGGTGAGAAAAGATCTCATGTGCAGAGGAACCAGACAGGACGCCAGGTAAATGACACAAAAACTCTCTGTTACTTGGCAAAAAGGTTCAAAGGCACTAATTAAGACAGGTACAAGACACGACAAACAACAGGCACACGGACACTAAGGGAGACAACAATCCGACAGGGGACGAGGGAAAGACAGGCACAATATATCGGGGGGAAACGGGTGTACGGCATGAGAGTCACATGACAGGAGTGGCTGAGGGCAGGTGAAGGGAATGAAACAATTGAGACCCACTAGGGAAACAGACATGAAGGAAACAATCAGGGACAGGGCAGACAAGCACAGGGACAGGAAGTGCAGGGAAACAGAGGACAGGGAGACAGGGACTTCAAAATAAGACAGGACACAGGTCACAAAAACTCTGGAAAAAAAATGTGTGTCCCTGCATGTGTGTTTTTGCTGGATTCATTCTTTTCTTAAAATTTTTTGATTTTAATTTCCTCTCCGAAAAAGTGTCTCCTGTCATCCTTGCCATCTGCCTCTTTTCCTGCCACACCTGTCCATTGTCTTTCCAGAGCAGTGGGAAAGAGACAGAAATAGGAGAGCGGGAGAGAGGGAACCAGAGCACAGTACAGCTGGCTGGCAGCACTTTGTAGGCCGTGGATTGCATACGAATGAATATGAAATGCAGCCTTCCTGACAGATTGGGAGAGAAAAGGAACAGAGCAATGCATGGAACGACGGAGGGGTGATTGGAAGTGTGTTATAAGGGCGTGAAAGCCAACAGGTAAGGCATAAAAGCTATAGGAGGTGGTTTCTCTTTTATTCCATCTACACCACTGATGGGTAGTTTTTACAATTTAACGACACAAAAAACGACTTTCTTGTTTTTTGGTCGTCACGTGATTCAGCCCAAGTACTGCCCATTCAAACAAAGCACTTCAAAGGTATTACTACTGAAGGTTTCTAGTTTTTCTGGGTGCGTTTATTTTGATTACAAAGTTTTGGATTGAATTAATCTTGATACTGTGTGATATGTTGAGAAATTCACAACATTTAATTATATCACTTAACTGTCACTAAAATGGCTTAATAAGACTGGTGTTCATCCTGCCAGAAGTCATGCTTTACATTCGGTCAAAGCAGCATGTTTTCCCTCTTCTTGTCGCTCTAAAGCCACGACCGGCAATGCATCATCGTATCATTCAAAATCCTGCATTGCAGCCACATTGACCAACAAAGGAAGAAACAGACCAAGATTAATAATCTGGAGAGAAACAAATACAAACATTTGGCAAACAAAGCATAGATGTGGCCATACATGTGTACATGCCCAACAAATCACAGACACCCACAGCTCAAATTCAAGCTAAGCATGCCTGAACACATGTGATTATTTTGTTTCCTGAAAGCAACAATGCTGCGTGGCTTTAATTTGTGTTATACACAAAAGCTCTATTTTTCATAACC
This sequence comes from Pseudoliparis swirei, assembly GCF_029220125.1. Lineage (NCBI taxonomy): Eukaryota > Metazoa > Chordata > Actinopteri > Perciformes > Liparidae > Pseudoliparis > Pseudoliparis swirei. The sequence continues at coordinate 13,198,659 of NC_079403.1, forward strand.
CCTCGTGATGTGGAACAGCAGCAATAATCCCCTGCAGTCTTGCTGGCTCCATCACAGCCCCTCTGTTGCGCCCAAAGAGCTTCCTATTCAATACCAACGAGGAGACCAGACCAGCTCCACCTGATCACCACCTGACTGGCGCAGCCGGCTCTCAGGCGACAGAACACTTGTGTCCACATCCAAACACATTTTCAGGGAGAGTAAGGCTGGAAATCGGCCAACATGCTTGGCTGGAAAAATGTAACAAATATTTTGAGGCTGTGATTCAGAAACATATTCATGGGAGACTAAATTAGTTGTCAAACACAATATGTAGATCTCCCAAATTCACACCAGGAAAAACTGTGCTAATCTATTAACCACCTGCTGCTATTGGTTGCTGAGCTATTTCCCCTGACTGTAAACAATGTATAAATAAAACACACCACAACCTTGAAACAGACCATGGAAAACCATTAAACAAACTTAACATTCACGAGTGTTAAACCTTACTGCGAATCGAGCACCGTATGTATTCTACCTGGCATGGTTGATATATGCCCGTCACATACATAGAGTCCTTATACTCTTCACAAGGAAGTTTAGGCTCAAACAAAACCACCTAGAGGAAAAGAGCGTTGTTGCTGTTAACCTGACCGACTAACCACAGTATTTACGGGGGTGGGGGGGTATTCACTGACTTATTTTATATCGTAAAACAAGACTCATTCTAAAGCACTCTGTGCTGTTGGCGGGTGTATCGTATTTATTCACTCAGTGGGCATGGCTGCCATACACCGAGGAGGCAGAGATGGCCAGTATTTCTATTATTTGGATTTGAAATACGTTTCTCAATTACTTTTGAGTATTTTGTAATTTGTATTTGATAGGGCCGACAAAAAATCTAATGAAATTTGTAACAAAATACTTTAGAGTGGAGTAATTTTGGAATTAAAATACTTTCTCCATGAATCAAAACATTTTTCACGAGTTCAGTCTTCAGATCTTTAAGTTCAACAGATTGTCTGTCAAGGTAAAATGCAAATGACGCGAGCATGTTTTCTAGGCTAGTGCATAGCCAGTGTTTAGCAAGTTACGGTAAAAGTTGAGTAGCTAGCTATAGGACACAGGAGATTGGGAGCTTGTATAATTATATGTAGTATGACAGCCCAAGCCTGTTTTCCACACACAATGGATAATAGGCTATACCCATGCTAACTTCCGATCATCTCCTTAGCCATATGGCCTATTTGAATAAATAGAATGGCATAATACACATAAAACACTTGTGCGATTGGTTCAGATGTGTTTTTAGCAGTATATGTGTTAATGGTTTATTGGTCGTTGATGACATTTTTTTAGTATATAGTTTATTTAGTTGAGGCGAATCTCAAAATGGAGCATCACTGATTTGCGTGTAACATTGTGATTTTCTCATGGAACACACTATTTCTTTCACTTTATCTCACTAAAGGTGTTCAATACATCCATATACAGGAGTCAAATGCAGTAAAATACATCAAAATAATGACTTATGTTCTCAAACCAACATAAAATATAGCCAGATGACTAATTTTGTTCCGGGTCTGCCTGTCACAGGCGGTAAGGGGCAAGAGCTCATGCGCAAAGGATCAGGACAGAACTCAATGTGAATAACAAAAACTCTCTTTACTGAGGCAAACGGTTCCAATAAGTAAACAAGTCCAAAAAGGGCCAGGCAGAGAATCGGAGGTCAGGTCAGGCAGGCAGGCAGGAAGGCAGGGTCAAAACAGGCAGGTCAGGAAAACACACAAATAACACGAAAGACAGACAACAATCCAGCTGGAGACAAGGTAAACACTTGCACAATATACAGGGGGGGGGGGGGGGGGGGAACAGGTGTACGGCATGAGACAGTAAAGAGACAAGAGTGGCTGAGGGCAGGTGCAGGGAATGAAACAATCAAGGACACAGAGAAGACACACAGAACAGGGCGTTACGGTCCCTCCCTTTCCTTGTTGTTTGTCACTAATTTTGAGCCTGAAAACGGTCTAAAACCTCGCCTTCGAATGGTACCAGGTATGGGAACAGTCTAACGCCATTGTTATAGACCCTTTGTTTTCTGGAGGACACCAGAAAAGACCTGATTTCTCTTCAGCAGTACCCACCTATCAAACTCTTTGTTGTTACCTTGAACACAACCCTCCCCTCTTCAGCTCCAGTAGAGACTTTTCTCATTTGCAGGAATACTATTTCATCCGCACATCTGGTTAACACCAGAAATATTTGAGAAGTTATAGTTTTAAGGGCAACTAAACTGGCTACACAGTGGTTGGGTCTCAAAAACCAAAATGGAAGGATTATTATTGTTATATATTTTATAGGTTGTTAAGTCCCAATAATAAAAATATATATAATCAATCAGGTTGTTGTCTTTTAATAGCTTTGCTAAGTTACACTGACATTATGTGACTGTTCTTCCTTTTTTTGGGGTTGCCCTCACCAGAGCTTTGTGTACATTATAGAGCCCAAACCTGAATACTTTGCTATACCAAATTGTGAGAAAATGGAAAATCCAGAAAAAAGTATTTCCTATATTTTTTGTATTGTAATTTTCTGGCACCAATATTTTGTATTTTATTTTAATAGATTTATTCGAGGGGTATTTTGTATAAAAATAAATGTGTATGTAATTTTGCTCATCTCAGGCTGTTCTTTGTTAAACGTCTGATTCATCACACACTTTAAGATAAGGAGGAAGAAGATATAGAATGTAGAAGCTGGAGGTTTGGTACACATTACAATTACTTATATAATGCCAGTATTAATTATCTTTGCAAGTGTTGGAAAGTATTCTCTTTTTTTTTAACTTCCTAGTGAACACTTTTACATTGTTGAGGAACCGAATAAACCAACTCGAGTGTAAGAGGTATCATAACGCTTTATTTTAAAATGTCAGAGAGGTTTTGCATCACAGTACCCTGGAGACGGTAATGGAAAAGCATCGTTGAAGACTTTAAATAGACCTCTAAAATGTCATTTATTTATATATATAAAATAAATGTGTGAAATGATGACAAAGGAAATGCTGATACAACATTTGGAGTTGTTGAGTTATGAAATTGGTAATGAAGTTGACGAATCAAGAACACACATAACTCGGTTTTTTTCATAATTATCAAACACCTGCATGCTTCAGGGTGGAACATCCCATAATTGACTACTCTTGCATTATAAGTATCAATGTATCCCCTGTTCCTGTTGAAAAAAGAGCACAACTTTATGGCCTTGTGTATTCAAATGTGCGTTTGTGTGAGGATCTACCTTTCCTCTTGAGAAATTCAATTTGCGGATGTCTCGTGTCAGTCACTTCCTAATTTCTCTAAGCGCAGCGTCAGGAGTGAGAAACTACTCCCCGTAAAATAGGCTTTGGGTTCAGGAGGCTGCTTCTAAAAGCAGACGCTTGAAGCATAGAGGGGTGGAGATGAGAGGAGAAGAGAGGAGACGGGCCGACCCGGTTAAAGAGGATAAGAGGGATGAGAGGAAAGAGAAGGATGAGGGCCAAAAAAGAAAAAGAGAAGATAAACTGAGAAATTGTAGAGAATGAAAGGAATAAGGGAGGGAGAGGGGGGGGGAGCGTCGAAAAGAAAACAGAGGAGGAGAAGAGAATTAAGAAAAAGGGCATAGTTGAAGAAAGGATGACAGAGGATCAGAGCCAAACCTGTTCCTTTCTCTGACACCCAAAGTATAATTTCCTGTAACTCTGTAACCTTGGGTTCAGGCAGTGCAACGTGAATTTTAATTCCACAAAATCAGAAAAAAGGGCAATTTTATCCAAAGCACCGTTCTTGGATGTTAACTTTATTGCCACTGAACTCAAAGAAAACTGTTCTTAAGGAATATGTATTTTCAGTACATGAAAAACAAAAGCAGTGACATGTCACAGTGAAATGTTGCCTATATATCTTTTTTAAATAAAGCTTAGTTATGATAATTACTATAATAGTGCTGTATTAATTGGCATAAACACAGCTCAACTAGTTGACAGAAATAAGGAAGAAAAGTGAAGAAAGGAACTACATTGCATGCATATTTTAGTCTTCCAACTCTTTGACAATGGTATTTGAGCTGTGTAATGTTCCATCACACAGTCATCAAAATGCATTAAACATAAATGCATTTATGTATAAAGTTACGCAATTGCTTCAATGTCAGCATGTTTGTCTTCACATAACACCTTGATGGTGTTAAAGGTATCCAAAGCCTTTGAGCAGCTCTGTTAATGTTTAAAAACGTTTTCTTACGGTTCTTTTCATGATCGCTTTCGCACGATTTTGATCACAGGCCTCATTTTGTCAAAACATTACACACAATTCACACAACCACACACAAGAAGCAGACCACTTCAGATCTTTTGATAAATAATTTGCGGTTAAGTCACCGTATTGCACACACATGGTTAATATGGTCTGACTCTCTTTGAAGCAGCTGCTGTGCTCAATCTCAAACACTTCTAACATCGCTGCTTTTCTCCTGAAGTCTTGGTCTGAGATCAGGATCCAGTGGAGTACATGAATATATTATCAAAGCCCAGCACACAAGAGTGTGTTGTACCAAGCATTGATGAAAATCAATCAATACATTAATACATTTCCAGAGGTTGGATTGTGTACTTAAAATCCGAACAGAGCATGAATACTGATGCTATACTAAACACAGTAAAGCAGTGTTGTATAGCCCATCAGTGTCGGTCAGTCTACAACAAACATAAGCAATTATTTTGTCTGCAGACTGGATGACTTGCAGCACATTGCTGCCTGCAAATTAACAATAATGTACCGTTATTTTCACATACAATAACATTCTCTCTTTTAGGAGTGTTGTGCAAGTATGTTGCAGGCTCGAGTGTAGGAAATCAACCAGAGCAGATTGCAACAACTCGTCCGAGAGAAGACTGATAACACACAACAAGGAACAGGGAGAAGAGGGAGTAATTCACAGGAAGTGAGATATATCCTTTTTATACATACTGCTGTGTGTAGTACACCACCAGCATAGACTTCCTCAGTGACGGCAATTGGCCAAAAAGTGTTTGCTCTCCTGCACACAAAGGGAGGCATGACATTCGGTGCAGCCCTGGCAACTCCATCCGATCCACTTTGTTTGGTTTCCATTTTCAGGGCGGTCTATGAACAACAATCATTCTTTTCCAGTGAACACAGAGAACGGACATCTAGTGGGCCGAGAGGATATATTTGCTGAATTAATGTGATTTTAGTCCAAGTCCAATGAACAAGTTGCCTTTAATGTTATGCATTTTTAAACTATAGTTTTACTCTGGCATTCAAGCAATGCTTCTACAACGGCACTCACCCCATACCTGTATAAGGGACGGCTACTTCGAACCCAAAAGCATTTCACATGCAGACAAACACTATGGATCACAATAAGATAAAGAGAGGACAGCTTAAAACAAAAACAAAAAAACATTGTCAAAAAGCGATTGTCAAAATGAGTATACGGAGAGTAAAGTCATTTTAATCAGGGTTGGGTGACGAAAACCCCCCAAAAGATTTAAACAACGCGACATGCAGAAAATGCAACACAATAACTGCGTGTAAAGGGGGATTAAATCAAATGTAATGAAACATCCGGCAACGCATAACATCCACTTGAAAGCAGAGGCATGCACCGTGTTTCACTGGCTGCGTGAGCGTGAGCCGGGCACAGCAGCGGGCGGTCTGAGCGTCTGGTCACCCTGAACACATGGACACCGATGATGACAACAGCAGCCTTCACTCAGGTTAGTACCGTAACGTGGATTGAATTTGTGATATTGGGCTATATAAAATAAATTAAATTAAGGAATTTAATAATAGTGTACGGTCAGTGTTGTGTTAATGAAACTAACAATGGCATGTGCAGTGATGCTTCTGTTGTGTGTAAACGTATTTAACATAATTTATGTTTAGAGTTTTGTCTCTCCAGCTTCACCTTGGCAAACAAGGCTCATTTAACGAAAGACACGGTGGAGGAACTCCACAGGTCTGTGAGCAAATGTGTGGTCAAGGTAATGCATTCTTTTTCCACTGTGGAATCTCCATAATTCAGGTACAACATGAAAGTGATGTGAAAACAATATTTGTATAAAATCTGTTGCATGAATACAAATCGTCAAAACGACTAATAAATATATTAAAATGTATTTTCTAACATGTTGAGAAACGTGTTATTCAGGAGTTAGCACAAGTTAATAAGGCTGTTATTACATGTGATGGGTGGATCACTCTTCAACAGTTACTGTACACTACACCAGTCAAGGCCACATTAAGCAGGAGGTGCTAAAGACCAATGCTGTGTATGAGTCACAGACAGGCCTAGTGGTGGCACACGAGATAACACGCATTCTGGTGGAGTTCTTTCAGCAACAGAACAGGTATTGTATGCTCATCATTGTTTCCCATGTGTGCAATGTTACACTGTCTATGATATTGATTGATGATATATATATAATATTTATATGTGCAAAATTGTTTCTACAGCTTCCAATGGGCCTTCAGGTCTATGACCATAAGGAGGAGAAGACGCAAGAGAAACATGTAAGTCTATAATCATGAAACATCTCAAATGAATGCATTTCTTTTGAAGCACATTTGTCCAATCATTACTTTTATGTATTTGCCGTTCCAAGCGTGCCAAGAAGTCAACGCTAGAGAAGCTGTTCGAGGATGAGGCCCGAGAGCTTCTTCAGGCAACGGCCACTGAAGAGAAAGGCGCCCTCTCCATCGGTGAACAGGTCCAGAAAGAGATTGAAATCTACAAAAGTCTGCCTTCAACCCCATCAGGACCAGACCCTGTAGAGGATGAGGCAGACAGCCTCCCCATATGTCTGCACTTTCAGACACATACCTGTGTTTCAGGCCTCATCAACACCATCTGAGAAGGTTTTTCTGGTGTGCAGGATATGCAATTAGTCAAGAGAGGTGTCACATATAGACAGAAAAGGCAAATGTGCTCATATTTCTGCAAAATAATTGCTGAAATTTGAAGCTATATACAGAGTGTGTGTCTGTTTTGTATTTCTAAAATATTTCTTATATTCTATAATTATATTGTGCAGTTTGAAGTTAAAAAGTTTGAATCAGTAGTTTGAAGTCAAGTGTTTTGTATTATTTAGATGTATGGTATACTTTTAAACAGTCAATATATTGTTCAGGTTGAAGAAAATATTTTGCCTTGGCAATAACAGAAAAAGTCTTTCTTTAATGTCGTCAGTCGTCGTTTTGTGCTTCTTCTTTTTTTTTTAAAGTATCGGTTCATACACCGCTTAGGCACCAGCATCATTTTAAAAATATAATTTTACCCAAACGATACCCATCTCTAATGTTAACCGTCAGATTAAAAGGTAATTTCAACATGACTTTGGCTACAGGCTGTAAAAACGTGGTTACTGATCTACGACTCTTGCCAAAGAAAACACATCAGATTGGTGCCTTGAAGCCACGAGGCTGGAAGTGGACGGCCTCCTAGACAAAGCCTCATTCTGTATATAAAATATGGATTGTTCAGAATACTGAGTAGCACACTGAAAGAACAGTTTCATAGAAAGTGCTGATGGAAGATGGTTAAAGAGCTTTAGGACAGCTTAATGCGGTTGGCCTCTCTGACTCATCAAGCTGAACGATCTAGGAGACTAATTGAGGGCAAGTCAAAGGCTAAACTATCTTTTGTTCACCCACTATATTATTCAGTTACCTCTGTGCTGGGATGACAATTTGCAGCAGAATGTGAGGAGATGTTCTGAATAAATGCTATGGATATTCTGTCTGAACGGTGTGTTTCTGTGTGTACGACTGTAACGATGCATACATGTGTGAATGCAAATGAAATACACACACTAGATTTTTTTTCTCAAACTGTGAGGTATGTGCGTCTGATGACATGCATGTGCTGCCTCTAGGATTTGATGTCTCAATGTCACCATTCCTCTCAGCTCCTTAGGATCTCTCTCTCTCTCTCTCACTTTGCACTTGCTTATAAACCTGCTATACATGTCTTTATATTGTATCTTTTGTCTCAGTCATTATCTCTACTCCTATCTTTCATCTGTCCTCTCCTCAGTTTCACTCTTTCGTTCTCTCACTCACTACGATTGTCTCCTCTGCCCTCTTCAAGGGTTAAAGACATTACAGAGATCCTCTCCTCTCAGCCACTATTGATTCCCCAACTCAGCTTAGTAAAATCAATAAATCCCCAATTGGATCAAAACGGAGAAAGATGGAGTGAAAAAAAAAAGTCAAGCGATAATAAAAGATTTATTTTTTCAAGTGAGGAGAAATCCAGAAGAAAATGTATCAAGTTTTGGATGCTTCTTGAATGAAATGCATTTAGCATATTTAGTATCCTCAGAAGCTTAGTTTTTATAAATAATACAACATAAAATAGCCATCATGGGCTTAAAGGTGATTTACTAAAGAGCAGAGGTGAGTTAAGATGGACAACATACAATACAAAAGTCTGTCTGTGTGAGTGTGTGTGTGTGTGAGTGTGAGTGTGTGAGTGAGGTGTTATGATATTTATTGACTGGCCCGGGGTAAATGGTCTTGCTTGATGCAGGAGATTGTACTCTGATTGAGAGAGGAAGAGAGGGGGACAGAGGTCTGATGGAGCTATCTGAGCCCAGCCTATCTCTCTCAGTTACTGTGATTTCATACAGGTGCCAACACACACACACACACACACACACACACACACACACATACACACCCAGTGTCACATGTGCACACTTAGATACGGACCATCTTCCAACAGACGGACAGCAGTGTCTGGCATCATTAACCTGGCGTCTTCCTAATTCAGACAGATTGTAGCTGCTTAGTGTGTGTTAGTGTGTGTTCCCACTGGTTGTATCTATCTGGTGGTCTAGTTGTGTCTGTGCTCTTGCTGAATGAGCAACTTCCTGAACTCTGAGAGATATTTAAACTGCAAACACACAGACGGATAAGACTTATGTTGTTACAGTTCATCTAATAAGTTTAACGAAGCCCTTGCCAAGGCACTTCACACCCCAACTCGTCAAGACCTGGTACGTGGCCCTGCACTGCAAACTATGGCGCTTTAAGGGTGGGCCTGGGTGTCCGTTTCCACCTAAAGTGTCTGTTCAACTAACTTCCATGTTCAATTCAGTTCAATTCAGTTTATTTTGTATAGCCCAATATCACAAATTACAAATTGCCAGAAAAGTGCAGTTTCTGTTAATTACAAGTATAGAGTCTCTATTTAAAAGGTAACATCCAAAATGGCTTTACATAGTTTTTTCTTTGTATACCTACGTTGGAATTATGCAAGAAGGGTACTTAGTGAGGTTTAGGAAAAGATTGTGGCCTGGTTACCATGTAAGTCTTCGTGTTACCTAGCTTGTTAATAAGTACATAAGTTCTGTAACAAAACTAAGGCAGAATAATTTAACATTTTACACTGGACACAAACAGCAGTTGGTCTAGCCATCCAATAAGGACACGGATGGGTTGGAGTTAGCTGAAAGCCCGGTGCTTCTCATACAGACGCTTAAAGGTGCCTCTGTGCATCACTTTCAGAAGCCAAGGGGACCAAGAGTCCGAAGTTGACAAGTTGGGAGTGAGATCAGGTTGGTTTCATAGTCGACAAACACCAATACATTTCTCGACAAACATAACAGATTAAATAGCATGTCCCAATTCTAGAGCATTTTAACATCCGTAAAGCACGAACATCCTACACTCTGACGGCTCTCTTGCCATCCGGATGGGCACCGGAGAGGAATGTGATGTGATAACAATGAACGGAGGTGGAAGGGAGAGTTACAATGTTTTTGTCAGATCTGTGGTAAATGGTCAATGGACCTGGACTTATCTTCCGACCACTCAAAGCGCGTTGACACTGTACATGACACCATTCACCCATTCACACACTGATGGGAGGAGCTACCATGTAAGGTGCCACCTGCTCATCAGGACTAACTAACATTCACACACATTCACACACCGTAGTCACAGCTACGGGAGCTATTTGGGGTTAGGTGTCTTGCCCAAGGACACATTGACATGGACTAGCAGAGCAGGGGGTCGAACTGCAGATCCTCTGATTGAGGGACAACTTTGCTTACCACTGAGCCACAGTCGCGATGTTCTTGGGGTGATTCTTACCTCCCAAGTGATAGGTTCCTCCTGTGGTGATGGTGAGAGGTGAGGTAGAGTGCACAGCAGATGCCTCCTCGCCATCTAGTGTCAACATAGCAAAGTTCTCCTTGGCGACCAAACGTATTGTGTGCCATTGGCCGTCGTTAAGGCTTGAACCTGAAGGGGGACAGAGATACAATTTGTCGTCAAAAAATACACACTGATAACGTTTATTTGCAAGTTAGTTTCAGTTGACTGAGTTCTTGGAACAGAATAATTTCTAATGAGACTCCAATAATTTTAATTAACTGATTCCTGCAAAATATAATCTAATAAGGTCAACCAACACATTCTTACATTTATTTGTGCAGCTTTCCACATTCAAAACAGTGTCATCTTTCTTGGTCAAAGTTAAGTTTTTTTAATGGCAAATGTTAAGGACGTGAATAGGGTTTAAGAAAAAGAGTGACTCATCATGGGTAAGTAAGTGATGAAACAAGGAAATACCATTTTGGTCCGTGAGGTGTTGCTATCTCTCTCTCTGTTTACATTTCACTTTGTCATAAAACAGTTTTTACACACAATAATTGCACCGCTGTGTTTTTCTGTTCATCTCAGCTCACAGGCCAATGTGGCTTCAGCCCCAGGTAAAACAGGCTCAGCTGAGGACCATGTTCCGGCCTCCACCACATTTTTCTTCACTTCTCCACGCATTCCTATATGAATGCCAAAGCTCCTCGATTCTCCTTTGCGTTTGTCCACTCACTGCTTCTTTCTCTCTACCCCTCTCCAAGCCGAGTGCAGTTTCCAGTCTCAAGGCCCTTGTGTCTCAACTCCATTAACTCTCAGAGAACCTTGTTTGTGTCTGAGTACCAGTGAGTGTGTAGGTGTGTGTGTGTATCTGTGTGTGTGTGGGTTCTCTATCTGCGCATGCAAGCTCTGAGCCCTCTGTGTGGTCAAGTTTGTAATGTGTTGCGTTGTCTGCATATGTCAGTAGTGTTCCTGCATGTGGGTTTTGTGCTCTACTTTCTTCTCTGTAGCTGTGCTCCATTAAATATGAGTGATGTTTTGGAAAGGGACATTACCACTGGAGCCGAGAGAGAAGCCAGCTCACTCTCATCACCATGTCCTCTATACATCACCTCTTACTGACACCAATCTCTATTCAGCTCCCCTCCCTGCCTCCCTATCTGTCCCTAATTCTTTTCTTTTTTTTCTTTCTTTCTTTGCTCCGTCTTTATTACCTTTTCAATATTTCTGCATTTCACTTTTCCCGATAACCTTTCTGTCTTCATGCTCCTCTCTTCTTGTGGCCATCTGCTGCATTGTCTACCTTTTTGATTTGGCTCCACTCGCTGCTTCACTGACTGTAATACATTGATAGTAAGGACACAGTGTAGCAAAGTTCAAGGTACGGTCACGTTGACATTTATTTTATCAGAGTCTATTTACTCATGGTTCTGCATACCGTAGCTTGATTGGACCTCTGTGTGAGAGTATGCGTGTGTGTGTCTGTTTGTGCATTTGCTTCTTGTGTGTCAGTTTCTGCATTTGTCTTCACCATCTATGAGGCACTGTTTCACGCTGCTTATTTCTTCCCAGAATGCACAGGGACACCCTGGCTTTCACGTCACTAGGATACGCTAATTAATCTTTCTTAGCCGGTTGACTGTGTGCATGCATTAGTGTGCGAGATCATGATAGTGGCCAAAGAAAAAAAGCGCCAAGATGGCCACCTGTGGTGGTGTGTGACGACTTTTGCCTTGTTCAGGGCAATACTGGTCAAACATGCCCAAACACACACATGCAACACACACGCACACATGCCAGGACACACATTAATATGTCAGGGAATCCAATACAATGACATGACATTGCATTGGTATTGTGGTTGGAAGTCATTAACTTTAATGTAATTTCGGCAAAAATATTAGAGGATGGCGTCTGCTTTGTCTGAATGACATCATACAAGCCAGTTCTGGTAGAAAGAGACCTTGATGGGCTCCTTTACAGTCATTCCCATTTCTGACAGTATATTGGTTTGATGTAATCACTGTCAAGCTCCCTGCTTCATCCTGTCTCTCTCTATCACCTCTTGAACGTAATGGAAAATAGATACTGTGTAACCTTGTGTCCCCTCATCTGTTTTACATCACTTGCAATAGCTTTGAATGATGAGCTTATCAGTGATAGCAGTGTTATTTAATCTTCACACTCACTGCGGCACGAATGCACACAACAATATGACACACACACACACACACACACACACGTGGCGCACTCTCTCTCTCTCTTTTTGTCCCACATGCCACACAGACAGGTTAAAATCACACTCATGCCAGCTGTCTGCCGCAGATAAAATGAGCACAGGTAATGAAGGAGACAAGAGGTAGGAGGAAGATAATTACTCTAATTTTACTAGATTACACGGTTTCATGGCTTCTTTTGGAGTTGCCGTTCATATGCATGGGCCTGATGAAAAGGTGGAAGGCTGGCTGGTCACTTTGTTCAGATTTTTGTTTTTAATTAAATACATATAGAGATATTGCCCAGTGGTTTCACTGGCGTTGTCTCACATCAACACTCACTGGATAGGTAACGTGAAACCATGGCAAGTGCGCCTTCCCAAATGAAAAAAAACAAAAAGTTAAAATATTATATTGAAATGTGGACCTACAGTAATAATATCACTTTATAATTATAGAATACAATTTGACCCCGCCATTTTCCCGAGATATTTTCATGACATCAGGAAAACAACGATTGAGATCATAAAAAACATTGCTTTTTGTTGTTAAAAACATAAAATAGAGACATATGTATTACTCATGTCAATGGCTTGAAACCTTGTCAAGGCTTTTCCATTAATTCAGACAATATAAACATGTAAATGTGCAGCTATCTGCATACACAAGTTAATTGATGATGTTTATGAGAAAAGCACTAACTATGTCCACAATAACTGACTAGATGTAATACCGCAACTGCATGTTACATTATTCTTTGTGGGTGCTTTATCCTTTGAAGTAATTTCCATTGGTGTTGGCATGGCTGGTTGTTTTTGTATAAATAGCTGTGGTCATTGCATCAGCCTACCTGTCTAAATATGGTCATGTATGACCTTCTAGTGACAACTTGGCACAAGATAATTTATGAGAGTTTTCTTTGACTGCTCTTACTCACAGCACCTGTGGTCACTGGGAGACAGTTTTATAGTACAAGTTCACTAAAAAAAACCTGATTCTATTTATTTTCAGAGTGTTTTTTCTGTAGGGTCGAGGTTTCACAATGAGGGACACTCTGCTGCTGGTGTTACTGGTCTGTCTGTGTGTGACATCAATTCAAGGAAATACTGAATTAGGAGGTCTCCCAGAACCGGTGACTGATACGCCGAACACAGACATTTTGGAAGAGCTGACAGAAATCAAACACGAGCTACTGGAACAAAATGTGGAAATAACGGTGCTCAAGGATGAAGTGCAATTCCTTCAAGAAAGAATGGCTGAAGTGGAGAAAGAAAACGCAGGTATTGATCTGTAATATTTAGGTAGGGTGTGTATTATTTCCTGCTAATTATGTTCTTGCTTCTTCATTTGATCAGTGAAATATCAAAATGCTATGCACATTATAAATAAACTCAACATCTGGCTGAATCAATGGCATGTTAAGAGAAAACCATTGTGAAAATCAATGTAAATGTGAAGTTAATTCAAAACGTAATTATATGTACTAAATATATTTGAATTGCTTTGGCTTTTATTGGTTTAATATTGTTAAAAATCAACATGTACACTTTCAGTTCTGTTTATTTTAGTAAATGAACAGAAAACAAACTATTACATTAGCTACTGTTAATGAAAAAATGAAATAGTTCAGAGATTAAACATAAAAGAATAATGCTAACAGTCGAGCTGATCTGTGAAGCCTGTTGCAACTTACTGTTTACAATTTCCACAGAAATAATAACAAACAAACATTACAACACCAGACAACACAGACACCAGGGCATAAGAAAAGCCAATAATGTTTTGTGGACTGGGTATGAGTGAAGTATGGCATCATATCAGTGGAAATAGATGATTACAAACAATAAATATATTTTAATTAAGCCATGAAATGCTATTTTAAAATAACGTTGCTTATAATAACTAAATCCTAAGCCTCTGTATTTTTAGTAAATGATGCCAAACTGACAACAAATGAAGAGGATTTGATAGCCACTACAGCGGACCTGGAAGCAACTAAGACTGAACAGCTGATCCACAAGAGAAAACTGGAGGACAGTGACAATCTGATTTCTGGTATGTAATTATGAATGTGGTACACTTGGTGATTCTATAACATCTTGAAAGAGCAGTAAGAGATGATTGACTCCCGTGCTTCTAGTAGAAGCAGCAGAACTGGCAGCCGTGTTTTCCAGAATGACAACCTGTGAGGGGGAGGTGCTGAAGCAGAAGAAGGAGATGAATGCTCCATGAGAAGAGCTGTATATTTCTAAGACTGAAGTGAATTACTAAGACTTACTGCTGACACGTTTCCCAGAAAAACAAACACACCTTACACCAGACACTATAGACTCCAGGGAATTAGAAAAGTCAATAAAAGTTCCATTTAATGGGTAAAATATGATGTCATATCAAGAGCAATAGATGATTAAAAACCAGAAATAATTTTTTATCAAGAAGTCATGGAATGCTTCTACCACCTGCTATGTTTCGGGTCAAATTGACCCGTTTCAAAGTTTTAAATCTAGGAAAAATATTTCTAAGTAGTTACTCTGTATACAACTTCTTCCGCTTACCTTATTTAGTGTTATCAACGTAAAATATATATATCATGTAATTGCAACCTCCCCCCCCTGCAGTTTTATAAAACAGAGATGGTGTCATTTTGACCTGGCAGTAAAAATGAAGGCTAAAAGAGGTCAGAAGTGTCAAGTTTAGAACATTTATTTCTTTGTAAATATGGGAAAGTCTTTCTTACTCCCTCCCACCAAGTTTCAACATACACACACAAACACACACCCACCCTTTTCAAACCCCTATATATAAAAATGTACAGATTTCAAACTTTAAACAATAGAATTAGGTGGTTGTTATGGGAACCATCTCTATCCCGCTGTGTGCCCATCACCCTACATGAAGCACACTTTCCAGACAAAACAATGTTTCTTATCTTCTCACTTTCCCCATAAATACACCTTTATTGGACATGGGACACTAATGTGAGGGTTTCTTTCATGTCTCTTCTAGTAAATATGGTACTATAGTACTTCTAATAGACTGTCTGTTTGTTTGAGAATGACACACACCCTGTTTCATCCTATTCTCATACGCACACACACACTCTTTCTAACGACCCCACCTGTGCGAGAAATGCAGATACTATTTTGATGGGAACCTTTATTATAGGTACAAAACTCCACCCACACTTATCAGGGGAGGGGACAAACATACCAAATGGTTGCTGAGAAGCACTACAACATAACACTGTGCAGATACATATGACTGCACCAAGAGGATGACTGTGCGCTGGCCTTTGGTCATCATTTATATTATAATGAATGTATCTTAACATTCTAAATAAACATAACTAAAGTTTACTTTCAATCTGAATCATTTTGTAACACGCTGTTCAGAGTCTATGTTTCTTCTGTCTCCTCCTGCCTGCCTGCCCTGACCTCCAAATCTCTGCCTGCCCCGTGTTGGACCTTGTTGCTTTTTGGAAACCTTTTGCCTCATGTGCAGAGGAATAGGACAGGACTTGGTGTGGATAACAAAAAACACTCTTTACTGAGGCAAAAGGTTTCCAAAAAGCAACAAGGTCCAAAAAGGGGCAGGCAGAGAGTCGGGGTCAGGGCAGGCAGGCAGGGTCAGGAATGCAAACTAATCATGCTAGAGAGCAACACAAGGCACAGGAAGAACAGGGAAGACAGAATTAAAGATGACAATCCACCAGGAGACAAGGGGAAGATTGTCACAATATACAGGGAGGGAAACAGGTGTACAACATTAGACAGTAACAAGAAAAGAGTGGCTGAGGGCAGGTGCAGGAAATAAAATAATCAAGGAGACAGGAGTGGCTGAGGGTAGGTGAAGGGAATGAACAATCAAGGAGACAGAGGAGACAGAAGAAACAGACACAGAACAGGGCGTTACACATTTAGCTTGATTTTCAGTAAGCGGGTCAATATCAGTGGCGGCTGGTGAATTTTTTTTGGGGGGGGGTGGGGTCGTTTATTTTGCATTACAGCTCTTAATGATACAGCCATAAATATAGATATGGGCTCAGAGGCCCACAAGGTGTTCATGGTAGAGAATGCCCTTGTTTAGAGTTGGACCAGATGGTTCACATTAGGAGACCCTTATGGAATGATGTGAGTCTGCTCCAAGGCTGGAGTAGAACGCCCATTCCTGCTTTCTTAAAAGAGGTAACACAAATTCATTTGTGTGGATTTCGTGGGTTTCGTGGATTTCGTGGATTCCCTGGGCCTTCTGAAATCACACGGGCTGTAAGCAGTATACGCTCGTAATTAGACCTGTTTTCTTTCTGTAATAAAACTGCATTATATCAGCAACAAGTCAGTGTCCGCGGAGATCTTTTCATCACCAACATTCTTCATCACCTCGGCCGACAGAAGATTATACAACATATTTGGCGTCACGAACAGGATATGAAATTTGCAACATATTTGGCGTCCGAACAGACCCGGATGGACAGACCTGCAGCATCATTGACATTCTCTTACGGTGAGCATCTTGGCTTCATTTAAACGCGTTAATTGGAGCTGTTGTGTGCTGTGGAGGGTGTGGCTGTAAGTTTGTGCACCGTGAAGGAACTTTTTTCTCTTTTGTGGGAGAGTGTCTGGCCGAGGTTGATGTTTTGAAGTCGTTTCTCTGTGCTAAATTTAATTTGATCTGCGCATGAATGCACAGAAGTGGGGAGTATTGTGATTAAAGTAAAAGAGGTTTAGAATAGCTGAAATGTTATTATAAGTGTGTTAATTAGTAGGTGCAGATTATTCAAAAATAAGGCCTTTGATTTGTTTTAACATTAAGACACGTGAAAATTAATCACTTAATAACATTTTGCTAAACATAGACCGGTAGGAAAAGATAAAAGAGACAAATTGAGATAAACCTGGAACCAGGTTATTTGAATTAATAAAGGTAGGACAAGAGTTAATAGAAGTTACACGTGTGTTAAGTGATAAAGAGAGATTAAGAGAGAGTAAAATGAGAGAGAAGGTTAAAGGACCGAAAGGAAAATGATCATCGTAGAGCCGCTTAAATCGGGTAGAACATAGTCAAAAGAAATTAGTACTGGCTTAACGAGATTGAGAAATAAAGTACGATTGTATGCTCCCACTCTGTGGTTATTGACGAATAAATGCACAAAGCAGCCTCTCATCGGAAATGAAGTCTCGGACGGTAGCAGAAATTAAACCTTAAGAGAAGAATAGCGGCAAAGAGCATGCTAAAACGTATGAATGGTAATATAATGTTTAAGGTGTGTGTGCGGGCCTGATCACAGCTGGGAGAAAGAAAAAGGGCAGTGGCGGTGCAGCTACTGCGGGAGTGCGCATGATGAGTGTGTGTGTGAGATTGAGGAATGCAGAATGAGGCGCGAGTCGAAGTATGTGTGTATGTAACGTGGGGCCCCCGGCCGCGCGCATTAGCCATATGAAGGGAGCCAAGTGCATATGTTCGTGTGCTTTTCAAAGTGTGCCAGTCCGTTTTGGAGGAGAGCAGAACTAATACGATTGCCAGATGTGGAATTATAAATGTTGAAGAGTATGAGGGACAGGTAAAACCTCCTGTGCCGGCATGAACGTAAACATGTGTGTGAGGGATTTGTGAGAGAGGGAAATATGTGTCTGAATGAAACTAAGCACGCCTTACACATTTAATCTACAGAGAACGTAAAGACAAGCATGAGCTTCCTGTTGGGGAGACTAGCTAGTTAATGAGATATTGATTAATTAAAACATGAGCTTCCTTGAAAGAAGACGAGTTACATTAACGAGCCATTAAGGTCACATGAGCCAGCTAAATAAGAGACCCTTCGTAAAATTGAATAAATAAAAGAAAACAAAGGAATATGTGGTCAGCCCATGGAAAGGAGCGGTGGGCCCTCCAGGAGAGCAAGGAATTTGAGGTAGACTAGTGGTCTAGCAGTGGGCACTCCAGGGGAACAAGGACTTTGAGTTAGACTAGTGATCGCCCCCTGGTGGTTCATCCCCATCATCACTTTTACATACAAAATTCTGGGGCAAGTGTGTGACTGAGTTACACAGATGGAAGCAATCTGTTACACCTCGCCATGCATTCCGTGGGGAAAACACACACAGTTCTGTTGGAAGTGAACTTTCTGTGTGAGCAGCTACTTTTATTAAAATCCAAAATGAGGGTTTTTTATTTGGAGAATGAAATTTACGATGTGATAAAAGAGAATAATCATTGCATATTTCTTTCCTTTTGTTGATGAATGAGATTTGGACTCTGAAGGATCAAGAGGCAGTTGACATCAAGGAGCCAGTCCAGGGCATGGCCGCTGACTGACGTGCTGACTTCACCGATGTACAGCTGATCAGAGGCCTGTACAAACTTATCACAAACTCCTTGAGCAAAAACCCTGCATTTGTCATACTTAGGCTTATGAGAATATAGATCTGTTTGCATACACATGAAGACTAAATGCTGTAGTCAGTTTTAAAAGAAGAATAAATAAATAAATAGAAGGCTTGGCAGCTGATTGATCTGTCGATTGATCGATTGATCATTGGTTAATTAATTTAATTGATTAATTAATTAAAAATACAGAATAAATACAAATAAAAACAGAATAATGGGGAAAAGGGGCACTAACAATCCAAAGCTGATTACTCCTGTCGTTGTAGTGCAGAGGAATAATCCTTTAATCAGCAGCGTCACACACATTGCGAAGATCTCTGAGAAATGGTCTCAACGATGGCCTCAAGTTGACCAGCCGTGGCCCATGGAGGGGACACTTAATCCAGATGTAATTAAAATAATGCATGTACTTGTATCTACATACAAGGCGGAACAAAAGAAGGGAAACAAGGGAAAGAAACGCAAAGAAAAGAGACAACTCGAGCTTGGAGTTCTCAAGTTATTTGCAGTTGAGGGACAGAAACTGATTGCAGCTGGGTCAGTAATGTATCCCAAGACAGTCTGTCCTCAGGTCCCAGTGTCCAGTCAGAAGGGGCGTCCTCAGATCAGTGACGAGAGTGATCAGGAAGAGGTCAAGGGGGGTTGCGACCCCAAAGCCAAGTGGAGCTGAGCAGAAGAGGGAGAAGACAGCGAGGAGGAAGACAGCGATGAAGAAGACTCCCAGATGACTTTGAGTGAGGTCAGAGAGTTGCAGATAAGAAAGAGAGAGTTACTGCAATCTAATAAAGTGTCAGCACCAGGAAGCATGTTCCTAGTGTTCATCAGAGAACAAGGTTTTGAATATAGACCATTGCAGAGCACTGATATGTCAGCCATACTTGAAAAGCTTCCCATTATCGAAGATGGTGCGCATCCTTGGATTACAAAACAAGAACAGATTTTGGTCGGAGACCTTCCTGCGATGGGGGATATTAAGAAACTCCTGGCTAATGTCGTTGGCGTTTACATTATGGAAGAAATTTTAGAGAAAGCTGGACTTAATCAATACGTAGGAACGAGTGTGAATGATTCAGACCTGTTTGCTGCGAGTAGAGGTCGAGTGTTCAGAGCATTGAAAGATACATTCCCGACGAACGTAGATTACATTACATTACATGTCATTTAGCAGACGCTTTTATCCAAAGCGACTTACAATAAGTGCATTTCAACCTAGAGTACAAACTAAGAACAACAAGAATACAGGAAGTAACATTTCCTCAACATAGTCGAACTACAAAAGTACCATAAGTAAGTGCTATCTAAGTGCCACTGAAGTGCTAATCTGTGTTTTAATCCAGATATAGTCGGAAAAGGTGTGTTTTCAGTCTCCGACGGAAGATGTAGAGACTTTCTGCTGTCCTGATGTCAGTGGGGAGCTCGTTCCACCACTGAGGAGCCAGGACAGCAAACAGTCTGGATTTCGAGTGATTAGCTCGAGGTGCAGTAGTCACAAGTCGATTGGCTGTTGCCGAGCGGAGCGAACGTGCCGGGTGTACGGTGTGACCATATCCCGGATGTAGACGGGCCCGATCCGTCTAGAGCACGGCACGCCAGGACCAGTGTTTTGAAGCGGATGCGAGCAGCCACCGTAACCAGTGGAGAGAGCGGAGGAGCGGAGTGGTGTGGGTGAATTTCGGAGGCTGAAGACCAGTCGAGCTGCTGCATTCTGGATGAGCTGCAGAGGTCGGATGGCCTTAGCAGGTAGACCAGCCAGGAGGAGTTGCAGTAGTCGAGGCGTGAAATGACCAGAGCCTGGATCAGAACCTGCGCCGCCTTCTGAGTAAGAAGAGGACGATTCTCCTGATGTTGTGCAGCATGTACCGACAGGAACGCCGTCGCAGCGATGTTGGCCGTCAGGAGAGTTGACTGTCGAGTGTCACCCGAGGTTCCTGGCAGTCAGGGTAGGGGCCAACACAGAGCTGTTGAAGGTGATAGTCAGGTCGTGGGTGGGGGAGCCTTTCCCTGGAAGGAATAGTAGCTCAGTCTTGTCAGGGTTGATCTTCAGGTGGTGAGCAGACATCCACTGAGAGATGTCAGTCAGACAGGCAGAGATTCGTGCCGCCACCTGTGTTTCGGACGGTGGAAACGAGAAGATCAGTTGGGTGTCATCAGCATAGCTATGGTAGGAGAAGCCATGCGAACGAATGACAGAGCCGAGAGAATTTGTGTACAGAGAGAAGAGGAGGTCCCGCCAATGTTTTGATTGAACCACTCGGACTGGAGGAAAATCCCAGATCCTTTGTTTCGAGGTCTCATCAAACGTGGAGGAATGTCACAGGTAATGATCCAGAACAAAATCTTATGGACAAATCGATTTTGAGAGGCAAAATCCTGATGGGGTTGCCGTTGCCAGTACGAAGCAGATTGGCAGAGGTGGTTGGCCTTGCAAACATGAAGAAGATTGTGTACACAGACCATATAGCCCACCAGGTGGAGCTGTATCGGAAGAAGGGAGACAATTTGAAAGAACGAGATCGAGAGACCCTCAGGAAACTTAATGAAATACAACTGATGAGTGATAAGGCTGAGAAGAAGCAGGCCTTGATGCAGAATCAGGCCCCATCAAATCAACCTGCACCACAACTGGAGCCGAATCAAGCTGAGTTCCAGTCGTTCGAGCCATATCCAGTGGTTCCAGTTGCCTTCTACCAACAGCCAGTCTTTGATTATGAACAATATTGGACCGGTATTGAACTTGAAGGTCAATATTACACTCAATGATGTGACTGTAATGAAGAAAGCTGCTTCTGTAATTATTAAATAGGTGTCGACAGATTCTCACGATGGCCCGAAGCGTGTCTAGCTGAAAATAAAGCAGTGCTCAACAGTTGCCAAGCAAAATGCTAATAAAATGTGTCTATAAGACGGTGAAAACAATTTTAGAAAACAACTAGGAGTTAAAACAGCATCTTGGTGCGAAAAAATATTTTTTTAATATATCTTATGATTCTTAGAATCCTAAAACATTTTTGATTTGATTTTTTGCTCTTTCGGAACTCTGAAGAGTTCCAAGTGGGGAATATATTAAAGGGACAAAAATGTTTCGTGATAATTCATGTTTGATGTTTTGATTTGCATCTGTTCTGTATGCAAGATACTGGTTCTCTTCTGTCATTCTAGAGGAACCACTGTGGGGTGATGGAGTGTTGAAGGACTCCAGTCTTGAATGAGACCAGCCTCTCAAAACGTGAACATGACGAGTGAACTGAAGAACTTTGAACGAGAACTGGTGATGAGACATCCGGATCATCGAGGAGACAATGAGTGTCAAGGCTGCTGAAGAACTGCAGTGATATGTCTTCTCGTATATGAAATATTAGAAATATTAAAAATGAATTTTCTTGTTTAGCTGTTAATTGTTGGGGAAACGATATTTTCTGTTGTTTGGTGAATATAATGGAATCTCAGATGTTTTCCTTTTGTGACGTTTAGGGACAGAGGTTATTTAGGCAGGAGGAGGTTCAGAGAGAAGGTCCGATGAGTGGATCAGCCTGACTCTGAACATTATTATTTGGTTATTATTTGCTGAGAAATTCCAGGTGTATTCGTTTGAATCATTTCCCTACACAATTTGCTTAACATTCCTTATTTCAGTGGTATGGAGTTCGATGCAAGGTCGCCTTGGCAGAGGGACCGTGGAAGAATTTTCCTGTCTACATTGTTTCATTGATATTTCAATTTTCAGGTTTTTCAATTTCACATATAAATACTTCATTTTTACACCACTTTTACACTTCATACAGTCACAGTAATCTTAGAACTTTACTGTAGGACGGGGTGGTATTTTTGTCATGATAATACACCTGTATGTTTGCATTGGTTGCTTGTTTGTTTTCGAGAGTTTGTTAACTCTCGAAGTGGGGAATATGTAGTGTATTTTGCATTACAGCTCTTAAAGATACAGCCATAAATATAGATATGGGCTCAGAGGCCCACAAGGTGTTCATGGTAGAGAATGCCCTTGTTTAGAGTTGGACCAGATGGTTCACATTAGGAGACCCTTACGGAATGACGTGCGTCTGCTCCAAGGCTGGAGTAGAACGCCCATTCCTGCTTTCTTAAAAGAGGTAACACAAATTCATTTGTGTGGATTTCGTGGATTTCGTGGGTTTCGTGGATTCCCTAGACCAGGGCTATTCAACTTCAGTAGCAAGTGGGCCGAATAAGAAAATCACGGGGGGTGTGAGGGCCGCACAGAATATTGATCAAATAATGGCTAAAAATTAAAAACAGTAATGTATATTTCCACAGGTAAACAGTCACACACAAAAATGCGTCGGTATTGTGTGGTAAAAGTGTTGCGAACAAGCATCACTATAAACATGTTTCAAAGTGTAAATATCCGCTCAAGGTAACCAGTTGTTTCAGATCCCTTCAACCAAACTGTTCCCATGAAAACATAAGAAATGTGACTTAATGGATCAATATAATAATATACACTTTGACTAATCCCCAAGGGGAAATTAGTTCTCCGCATTTAACCCATCCTTAGTTATTAAGGAGCAGTGGGCTGCGGTGAAGCGCCCGGGAAGCAACTGGGGGTTCAGTGCCTTGCTCAAGGACACTTCAACTTGCAACTAAGCGAGGATCGAACCCACAACCTTGCGGTTGAGGGACGGCCCTCTTACCCCACTGAGCTACAGCCACCAAAATATAAATGACTTGGGATGAAACTAATATCTGGTGGTGCAGTGCACAGACTGCATGTCTTTGAGTGCAGACTCCTTTTGCGTGAAAGGGATCGAAACCAGGTCGGGCGATCTTTTTATTTTTTCGAAAATGTATTTCTTCATACGTGGCTGTGATGCACTGCTCACTTATACAATCATAATCGCCCAAATGGATATGAACGGTGGCTTGAAGATCTCCAGCAATATGTTTGTGAATGTGTGACAAATCTGGTGAGCGAGACAGAGCCCCGCTGCAGATGTGAAGAGAACACAACGCACGCACGCGCAGGGAAACCAGTAGGTTTGAAAACCAGTAGGGGTGTAACAACGGCAACCAACACGGGTGCGTAACATAAAGATGTAACCATACAGGTTTGGTTGAGGCAACAGTGAAACTCAATGGCTCTGGGTTAGATGTCTCAATGTATAAAAGAGGCGTGTCCATCAGTTTTATTTTTTCTTACCAAGCTATACTGATTTGCAGGCAGTCTTGCGGGCCATAGTTAAACTCAAACGGGCCGTATGCGGCCCGTGGGCCGCTAGTTGAATAGGCCTGCCCTAGACCTTCTGAAATCACCCGGGCTGTAAGCAGTATACGCTCGTAATTAGACCTGTTTTCTTTCTGTAATAAAACTGCATTATATCAGCAACAAGACAGTGTCCACGGAGATCTTTTCATCACCAACATTCTTCATCACCTCGGCCGACAGAAGATTATACAACAGGGGCGCAGTTGGGCGACGCGGTTTAAATAGCACTCAACAATGAGAAGAAAAGAGGTTTTGAGTAGAATATTGTAAAAAACAAAGCTTTATTTAAAGAAAACACCGTGCTCAACAATGTCCAATAACAACTATCAACACACTGTAACTTTGGGCATGAGAGGTTCAGAGCAGAATGCTTTAAGAAACATTGGGCTGGGTTTCAGAGGTTTGCAAAATAAAAGAGGTTCACCCTCACATGAAAGAGGTTCAGAGCAGAATAGAGTCAGAAAGAGATGCAGCACATGTTACTTTGGGTGTTTGACAGAGTAGCCCCACTACGTGTAAAGAAAAGTAGCCTCCTCTCTTTAAAGTTGGCAAACTTCTCAATAACTCTGGTTAAAGTCAATCATGTCTGTAACCAGACTGTTTCCATTATTCTTGAGGGAATGTGTCTTTTTCAGAACTTCTTCGTTGTGTTTTCGATGCCAGTTCGGTCTCCTTCTGCTGCTCTGCAAACAGGGTTAGCTTCATGCTGTTAGCGAGTTAGCTTCATGCTCTTAGCTAGATAACTGCGGCAAGATTTGTGCTTCTTACACTTGTCTGAAGCTCTTTAGATCCCTCACCCCGTTGTAGTCCAGAGAGTTTCAGTCCCAGGACTTTGGAACAACAGACAGGGGAAACTAAACAGCGAATTACTCACTGAGCTCCAGCTAACAGCTCTGGTTAGCAACCTGCTCGCGTAGCTCCGTGGAGCTCTCTGGGCTGAGGGAACGATACCGGTCTCTGATTTGCCGAATAGTCCAGTCACGTGAAATAAGAAACAATGTCATTGGCCAGGGCGCACATTTTTGTGTCCCAAGATTCACGTTTCATCCGCCAATGAGAAGCCATCCTTGCCGAAACGACCGTGAAATGTTTGCTCGCTGCCGCGCACACACGTTGGGCCGGAGCCCCGAAAATGGGGAGGGGCTTCTCTCCGTGAGGATGAGTGGCGATATATTATTTATGTCACATTTAACTTAAGTGGTTGTTGACAGGGGCTTACGGTCTCCCACACACATTTAGCGCGTCAACACGGTATATTTACTATTTAAATGATTTGGTATATAATGTTTTTTGACAGGATACATTATGTATTTTCTCTTCTTCTTTTTTTTCCATCTCAACATTTTAAGAGGGGCGGCGCCCTAGCACCCTCTATGTGTCACAGTTTCAGCTCCACACCCTCCTCACTCCCCGTCGTCAGTCTAACTCTCTTCACCTGTTCACACACCTGTTGTCACAGTTCAGCTCCTCACTCTATGGTTCAGTCACTCCCACCTCGTCCGTCTGACTTCATTCACCTGTTCACACACCTGTCTTTGATCACTAATGAAATCCCTATATAGTCTCCTGCCTCACACACACACACACCTTGCCAGATTGTTCTTCCTTTTCTATGCCAGACTCTCCAGCACTTGTTTCTAAACGGATTTCCTGTTGCCGACCCTGCCTGTCCCTGGTTAACCCGCTTGTCCAACTCCCCGAGAACCTACCAGCCCTTCGTCCTGTTGATACTCTGCCTGCCGTTTCCAGAGTGTGGAATATAAGTTCGAAGGATCCCTGGAGTCAAGGGTGCATTTGGGTCTACACACGAGTCGTTCCATTACAATCTGGCCCGTCATGGACCCAGCACAGACTCCTGCACCGGCGAGCCGATTCGAGAGGATCGAGGGGGCTCTACAGCAGCACGAGGCGCAGATGGCCAGCTTTGCCGCTGAGGGGCGTCAGTCGGCAGCAGCCCAGGAGCGGGCTATGTCGACATTGACAGCTCAGGTCCAACAGCTCACTACTGTCCTGACCCAGCAGGTTGTCTCAGCTACGCCTCCTGTCTTTCCGCTGTCTGCTCCAGCACACGAGCCCCATGTGGGAACCCCAGAGCGCTATGCTGGAGAACCTGAGGGCTGCAATCCGTTCATCACCAACTGCTCCATCTTGTTTTCCCTGCAGCCGTACACGTTTGCCTCGGAGGAGGCTAAGGTAGCCTTTAACATAAATCACCTGTCCGGCAGGGCACGTTTGTGGGGTACCGCTGAATGGGAGAGACGCACGCCAGCCTGTTCTTCATTCCCGTGGTTTTCGGCGGAGCTACGCAAGGTGTTCGGGGCGGTCTCCAAGGTCCCGGATCCCACCGGGGGACTGGTGGAACTGCGTCAGGTAGACCGGACAGTCGCGGATTATGCTCTTGAGTTTCGCGCAAGAGCACGTCTGAGCGACTGGAACTCGGCAGCACAGTGCGAGGTGTTCTTTGCTGGATTAGCTGAATACATTAAGGACAAACTGATTTCTTTCGACTTATCTGCCGACCTGGATGGCTTCGTGGAACTGACTTCTCGAGTGGACAGACGCATCCAGGCAAGGCGACAAGAGCGATGTAAGTGGGAGACAGATCGCCGCCCCTCCACCTGGCTTCAACGCCCGCCAGCAGCTACCAGCACCTCAGGGTCGGAGCTAGGGGAGGTACTGTTGAGCCGAACCACAAGACTCCCTTCCCATCAAAGACCCCTTTGCCATGTTCAGCTTCTGCTCGCAGACGGATCCCATACCCTGCCCATGCTCATTGACTCCGGCGCTAACGACAACTTCCTTGACGAGAACCTAGCTCGCCAGCTGGGTATCGAGCGGGTACTTCTGCCATGCCCTGTTCCTGCCAACGCCCTGGATGGCCACCTACTGGGGACAGTGACTCACCAGACCATGCCAGTCCGGATGCTCCTGTCTGGTAACCACCATGAGACCATCCGGTTTCTTATCCTGCGGTCACCACAGCATCCATTAATTCTGGGGTACCCCTGGCTCCGCCGCCATAACCCCCACATTGACTGGGCCACAGGAGCCATCCTGGGATGGAGTTCATCCTGTCACCTGATTTGCCTGAAACAGGGTGCTGCACCTCGGCAGTCAGCCGGCCCCAGCTCGGCTTTGGACCTGTCGGGGGTGCCTACTGAATACCATGACTATCGGGAGGTATTCAGTCAGGTCAAGGCCTCATCTCTGCCTCCACATCGACCCTACGACTGCGCCATTAACCTGCAACCGGGT
Organism: Pseudoliparis swirei; assembly: GCF_029220125.1. Classification (NCBI taxonomy): domain Eukaryota; kingdom Metazoa; phylum Chordata; class Actinopteri; order Perciformes; family Liparidae; genus Pseudoliparis; species Pseudoliparis swirei. The sequence goes on from NC_079403.1 coordinate 13,225,901, forward strand.
ACCACTCCAGCCAGGGGTGGCCTGTATTCCTTATCTGCTCCTGAGAGGGAGGCCATGGAGGCTTACATTAATTCCTCTCTGGCTACTGGGATCATCTGTCGCTCCTCTTCTCCTGCAGGTGCGGGGTTCTTCTTCGTAGGAAAGAAGGACAAGTCACTGAGGCCTTGCATTGACTACAGGGGCCTTAACGACATTACCATTAAAAACCGCGACCCACTTCTACTCATCTCTTCTGCCTTCGAGTTGCTGCGAGGGGCTACTATATTCACCAAGCTAGACCTGCGTAACGCCTATCACCTGGTCCAGATCCGAGAGGGTGATGAGTGGAAGACAGCTTTCAACACCCCCACCGGACATTACGAATACCTGGTTATGCCCTTTGGTCTCACCAATGCCCCGGCCGTTTTCCAGGCCCTAGTGAATGATGTGCTAAGAGACATGTTGAATAAGCAGGTGTTTGTCTACCTAGACGACATTCTTATTTTCTCTAAGTCCCGAGAGGAGCACGTTCACCATGTTCAAGCAGTCCTCCAATGCCTCCTGAAGAATGCCCTGTTCGTTAAGGCAGAGAAGTGCGAATTCCACGTCTCTTCAGTCTCCTTCCTGGGGTACATCGTGGGACAGGGGATCGTGGAGATGGATCCTGCCAAGGTGTTAGCTGTTACGTCCTGGCCCATTCCTGACTCACCTAAACAGCTGCAACGATTCCTGGGATTCGCAAACTTCAACAGGAGGTTTATCCGTGGCTATAGCACCGTAGCAGCCCCACTCACAGCCCTGACCTCATCCAAGGTGCAGTTCCAGTGGTCATCTTCGGCTGAGGAGGCCTTCCAGAACCTTAAGGCCCGGTTTACTTCTGCCCCCATCCTCCAAGTTCCTGGCCCAGAGAGACAGTTTGTTGTGGAGGTGGACGCCTCCGATGTGGGGGTGGGGGCCATCCTATCTCAGCGGGCTGCTAGTGACCAGAGGCTCCATCCCTGTGGCTTCTTTTCTAGGCGGCTCGCACCTGCTGAAAGAAACTTCGATGTGGGTAACCGGGAGCTGCTTGCTGTGAAGCTGGCCCTCGAGGAGTGGCGCCAACGGCTGGAGGGGACCAGTCTGCCCTTTTCGTGTTGGACTGACCACAAGAACCTGGAGTACATTCAGTCCGCCAAGAGACTGAACTCTCGGCAAGCCAGATGGTCTCTGTTTTTCACCCGATTCAACTTTTCTCTCTGTTACAGGCCCGATACCCGCAACGTCAAGCCTGACGCGCTGTCCCGCCAGTTTGGGGACAAGGGGGATTCCACCCCTTGCAAGGATACTATCCTTCCTGCCCCCGTCTTGGTTGCCTCGATCACCTGGGAGATAGAGGAGAGAGTCAAGGCCGCCCTGGAGGACCAGGCCGGTCCTAGCTCCTGTCCTCCTGATCGCCTGTTTGTCCCACAGACCTTGAGGTCTGATGTCTTCCAGTGGGCCCATAACTCCAGACTCACCTGCCACACCGGGAGCCAGCGTACGAGGGATGTCTTGCTGCAGAGATTCTGGTGGTCTACTCTGAAGAGACACCCGGGAGTTCGTCAATGCCTGCCCTGTCTGCAACCAGCATAAACCATCTCACCAGGCTCCTACGGGTCTTCTGCAACCTTTGTCTGTGCCCCATCGGCCCTGGTCGCACATTTCCTTGGACTTTGTTACCGGTCTCCCGCTGTCCAATAAACATACCACTATCCTGAGAGTGGTAGCTCGCTTCAGTAAGATGGCTCACTTTGTGCCCTTGCCCAAGCTCCCCTCGGCCAAGGAGACTGCTGAGCTGGTCCTGCTGCATGTCTTCCGGCTTCATGGTTTTCCCACGGACGTGGTCTCTGACCGGGGACCTCAGTTTACGTCAGTCTTCTGGAGGGAGTTCTGCACGCTTATCGGGGCCACTGCAAGCCTGTCATCGGGATTCCACCCACAGTCTAACGGCCAGACGGAGCGCAAGAACCAGGAGATGGAGACGGCTCTAAGGTGCTTGGTCTCCGAGCATCCGGCGTCTTGATCCCAGCAATTCTTGTGGGTGGAGTATGCCCACAACTCCCTGACCAGCTCTGCCACTGGGATGTTCCCGTTCCAGTGTGCCTACGGGTTCCAGCCTCCACTCTTTCCTGCCCTGGAGAAGGAGGTTTCCTGCCCCTCGGTCCAGGCTTTTGTCCGCCGCTGCCGCTGTACCTGGGCTGAGGCCAGAGCTGCGCTTCTTCGCTCGGTCAACTGTTATTCCGCGACAGCCAACCGGCGCCGCTCTGAAGCCCCCAGTTACCAGGCTGGACAGAGGATATGGCTTTCGACCCGAGACCTTCCCTTGCGGGTAGAATGTAAGAAGTTGGGACCCAGGTTCATTGGACCGTTCGAGATCCTGAAGGTCATCAATCCTGCAGTGGTGAGGCTCAAACTGCCCCGGGCCTTGCGGGTCCATCCATCGTTCCACGTCTCCAGGGTGAAGCCGGTTCGGGAGTCCCCACTGGTTCCTGCTGTCCAGCGTCCTCCACCACCACGGTTAATCGATGGAGGTTTGACTTACACTGTTCGCCGCCTACTTCGTTCCCGCCGGCGTGGGAGAGGGCTACAATACCTGGTTGACTGGGAGGGTTATGGTCCAGAGGAGAGATCCTGGGTTCCGGCGCGACACATTCTGGATCCCCCTCTCATCAGGGAGTTTCACCGCAGCCACCCTGACCAGCCCGCCAAGGGTCCTGTGGCCACAGTGGCTACACAGCCAAACCCTGTTCCCTCTCGGTCATCGACGGAGTCAGATGTTGATGAGGAGGAGTCGTCTTCCGATCACGACAACTCACCCGTCGAGGAGGAGAGGATGGGGAGGTCGGATGAGTATTAACCCTTGGACTGTTCCTGTCGTGCCGCAGAGACATGTTAAACAAGCAGGTGTTCGTCTACCTAGATGACATTCTTATTTTCTCGAGGTCCCAAGAGGAGCACATTCACCATGTCCAAGCAGTCCATCAACGTCTTCTGAGGAATTCTCTGTTCGTTAAGGCAGAGAAGTGTGAATTCCACGCCTCTTCTGTCTCCTTCCTGGGTTATATCGTTGGGACAAGGGATCGTGCAGATGGACCCTGCCAAGGTGGCAGCAGTAACATCCTGGCCCATCCCTGACTCGCGTAAGCAGCTGCAACGATTCCTGGGGTTCGGCAACTTCTATCGGAGGTTTATCCGCGGTTATAGCACCGTAGCTGCCCCACTCACGGCCCTCACCTCATCTAAGGTCCAGTTCCGGTGGTCACCCTCGGAGGAGGGGGCCTTCCAGGGACTTAAGGCCTGGTTTACCTTCGCTCCTATCCTCCAAGTTCCTGACCCCGAGCGACAGTTTGTTGTTGAGGTGGATGCCTCAGATATGGGAGTGGGGGCCATCCTTTCTCAGCAGGCTTCCAGTGACCAGAAGCTCCACCCATGCGCCTTCTTCTCTAGGCGGCTCTCTCCTGCTGAGAGGAACTATGATGTTGGTAACCGAGAGCTGCTTGCCGTTAAGCTGGCCCTTGAAGAGTGGTGCCACTGGCTTGAGGGGACCAGTCTGCCATTTTTGTGTTGGACTGATCACAAGAATCTCGAGTACAGTCAGTCCGCCAAGAGGCTCAACTCTCGGCAAGCCAGATGGTCTCTGTTTTTACCCGGTTTAACTTTTCACTCTGTTACAGGCCTGGTACCCGTAACGTCAAGCCAGACGCCCTGTCCCACCAGTTTGTGGACAAGGGGGATTCCACCCCTTGTGATGACAACATCCTTTCTGCCCCAGTCTTGGTGGCCGCTATCACCTGGGAGGTAGAGGATAGAGTCAAGGCTGCCCTGGAGGTCCAGCCCGGCCCGAGCTCCTGTCCCCCTAACCGTCTGTTTGTTCCCCAAACCCTGAGGTCGGAGGTCCTCCAGTGGGCCCATAGCTCCAAGCTCACTTGCCATCCTGGGAGCCAGCGTACTAGGGATACCTTGCAGCAGAGGTTCTGGTGGGCTACTCTGGAGAAGGACACCCGGGAATTCGTCAACGCCTGTCCTGTCTGCAACCGGCACAAACCTTCCCACCAGGCTCCCGCTGGTTTCCTGCAACCGCTGTCTGTGCCCCATCGGCCCTGGTCTCACATCTCCCTGGACTTTGTTACTGGTCTCCCACTGTCCAACAATCACACCGCCATCCAACAGAGGTAGATCGGTTCAGCAAGATGGCCCACTTTGTGCCCTTGCCCAAGCTCCCCTCGGCCAAGGAGACTGCTGAGCTGGTTCTGCTGCACGTCTTCCGGCTTCACGGTCTTCCCACAGACGTAGTCTCTGACCGGGGTCCTCAGTTTACATCCGTGTTCTGGAGGGAGTTCTGCACATTAATTGTGGCCACAGTCAGTCTGTCATCTGGATTCCACCCACAGTCAAACGGCCAGACTGAGCGCAAGAACCAGGAAATGGAGACGGCCCTGCGGTGTTTGGTTTCCGAGACTCCAGCATCCTGGTCCCAACAGCTCCTGTGGGTCGAATATGCCCACAACACCCTGACCAGCTCTGCTACTGGTATGTCCCCGTTTCAGTGTGCCTACGGATTTCAACCTCCATTGTTTTCGGCCCTGGAGAAGGAGGTTTCCTGCCCCTCAGTCAAGGCGTTCATCCGCCGCTGCCACCGTACCTGGGCCAAGGCCAGACTGGCGCTCCTCAGCTCGGCCGACCGTTACTCCACAGCAGCCAAGCGGCACCGCTCTAAAGCCCCCATCTACCAGGTTGGCCAGAGGGTGTGGCTATCGATCAAGGACTTACCCTTGTGAGTGGAGGCGAAGAAGTTGGCACCCAGGTTCATCGGACCATTCGAGATTCTGAAGGTCATCAGCCTGGCAGTAGTGAGGCTCAAGCTGCCCCGGGCCATGCGGGTCCATCCGTCATTCCATGTCTCCAGAGTAAAGCCAGTTCGGGAGTGTCCGCTGGTTCCTGCTGAACAGCCCCCACCACCACCACGGTTCATCGAGGGAGGTCTTACCTACACGGTTCGCCGTCTGCTTCGTTCCCGCCGCCGTGGAAGAGGGCAACAGTATTTGGTCGACTGGGAGGGCTACGGACCAGAGGCGAGATGCTGGGTCCCAGCCCGACATATCCTAGATCCACCTCTCATGAGAGTTTCACCGCAGCCACCCTGACCAGCCCTCCAAGGGCTCTGTGCCCACAAGGGCTACCAGGCCAGCCCCTGTTCCCTCCCTCCCGTCTGCAGCATCAGACATCGGGGAGGAGTCAGCTTCTGATGAGGACAACTCACCCGCCGATGAGGAGAGGGGGGAGATGTCTGAGGAGTATTAGTCCTCCCCCAGATCCTCTCTGCCCACCCGGCGTGGAGATTTTGTTTTGGGACGTCAGGAGCCGTCCCTTTGAGGGGGGATTCTGTAACAGTTTAGCTCCACGCCTTCCTTTTTGTAATAGTTGTTTTCATCCTGTCACACCATCTCGTCAATCCAACTCCCCTCACCTGCCTCTGATCACTCCCTCGTTAGTCCCTCATTTCCTTCACCTGGTCCACACGCCCTTCTCACCTGCAGCCCATCCCCTCATTAGTCTCTCACTATTTATCTCCCTCACTTCCACTTGTCCTCTGCCAGATTGTCTTGTGTTTTCGTGCCAAGTTCTCCGGCGTTATTAGAGTATATTCCTGACCTGCCTGTTCTGACCCTGCCTGCCTGCCCTGACCTCTGATTCTCTGCCCTGCCCCTTTTTGGACTTGTTTGCTTCTTCGACTGATCTCCCGGTTTTGACCCAGCCTGTTTCCAACCAAAGACAGTATTCTTTGTTACTCCTGTCTGAGTCGTGCTTTTGGGTCCACTCTAATAGCGCCGTGACACTAAATGCTGGTAAGTAGTGATGGTGAGATGAAGCCTCACGAGGCATCGAACCACTTCAGTCAATTGGTTCGAGAAAGGGTTCATTTCTCGAAGCTTCATGTGCTCACGACACCACCTACTGGCCAAGTGTATAATCACAGGCAGCTGTATCTGAACCACATAATGTGAGGCATTGCATTTTTATGGCTGTTGGGAATGACTATGAATTACAAAAATGTATGACCAAATAATTTCTGTACATAAATTATCACATATGTGCATAATAAAATATGTTTTGAATGTATTCTGTGTGTGTAAATGTTCCCAAAATGGTAGTATCATATGATATGGCAGGTTGTGTAATAATGTTATTATGTCCCTTTCGGAAAATGGCATGGGCTTAAGCAGGCAGAGGACAGTGAAAGTGCTTGTGTAACTAGGAAGAGGGGACTGAATATGGTTGTGTAACTTGGACAGTGATGTACAGGACAGGGGACATTTTATTCATTTTTATTCAGAAATAACAGTTTCTCAACAGTTCCATCTTATCACCTATCCTTCCCTCCTCACTCTCCTAACTCTCCAAACTATCTCTCGCTCTAAACTCTCCAAACTCTCAACCAACAACCCACATGTTGAATGGAGCCTGAGGGGTTTATATTGCTGTCAAACCTCCCGGCAAAATCTGAACCGCTTCCCGAAGCAGTCACGTGGTACAGCCGGGCAGCGAGGCTTCGGACGTCATCATTTTTGGCTCCTCCCCGAAATGAAGCAAGGCTCGATACGCGCTTCGAGGAAACGCCCCCTCCATTACTCGACACGCGCTTCGAAGCGTCGGCACATCTCGTAACAACACTACTGGTAAGTAATTATTAAAATCTGAGACTTGGTGACATTGGTGATTGTTTAATTCAAAAATTCCTTATATGTACTGAATATATAAATATCTTTTTTCATTGCTTTGGATCTTATTGGTTTAATATTGTTAAAAAACAACATGTACACTTTCAGTTTTTTTGTGTAAATAAACAGAAAACTGACTATTGCATTAACTATTGTCAATGTAGGATTAAATAATTCTGAGATTAAACACAACAGACTAATGCAGGGGTCAGGAACCTTTTTGACTGGGAGAGCCATAAAAGCCAAATATTTCTAAATATATTTCATTGAGAGCCATATAGTATTTTTAACGTATAATCAATTAAATATGTCTTGCTTTTAATGCGACTTCTGGTGCTGCATGATGCTACGGGGGAGGGGGGGGGGGGGTGCAGGTGACTTTTTATTTGCTCCGCCCCGATGCGCGCACACGCCGGCATCGGAGCTCTGCGGCGCGCGAGACGGCAAGCGGAGAAGTGTTAATGCGACACGTAGAGACATTATGACATGCTGCTGTGGAGACGATCAATAACAGACGTTTAGTTTAATAAAAGAACAAATACGTCTTTAAGAAAGGGATCTTAAATTACTTCTGCTGTAATCTGGCGCGATAGAGAAAATTACAGAGTGGCGGGCGGAGAATTTTTTTTTAAAAACTCAAACTCAAAAGAGCCATAGGTTCCTGGACTAATGCCTACAGTCAGTGGTGTATAGCAACACAGTATAACTACTTTGTTACTGTACTGTCGTCGGTACAATTTATATCTGTACTTAACTTTACTGTTTATATTTCTATTGGCTTTCACTTTTACCAAAGAAAACTGATACTTTTACTTTGTTACATTTCCCCTGAAACATTCACTCGCTAGGAAATCAAATCTATCTTTAGAAAAATGTAATCATGAAACCAACGTCGGGGACTGTGGTGGAACAGGGACTCCAAGCAAGCAGGTTTGGCAAATCAGTCGTCCTAGCTTGCAAGTTAAATCTTTGATTAATCACATTATTGCGCAATTGCAAACAAGTGCTCTTAAAGTCGCGTTCTTTTGATTCCCAGTGATGCTAGCTAGCTAGCTAGCTAGCATGCGACTACGCGAGTAGACTCCCGCAACAAACCACGGTGGTGGAGACAAAGGATTGGAGTTTATCTTCTGCGGGGTTCGGGGGGAGACAGGTGTCTGATCTTCTAATTTAGCTACACATGCTGTATGTTAGGCTAACGTTTGCTAGTTATCGTAAATCAAATGACAAATAGTGTACTAGTGAGTTAGTGAGCTGAGGAAGTGTTGAAAGTTGCGAGATTGTTAATAATTGCAGCATTAATTGGCTAACGTTATCTAACTTAACGTTAGCTAGCCACCACACCATAGGATTGTCAGGGGTCGCGAGAGCACAGCATTACGATTTGAACCGCGTCGGAGTGCGTAAGCTGTGCGCACGCTGTCTGTGAAGTTGAACACACCTCTACCTGTCGCCCAATTGCAGATGCAGCTTGAGCAAAACCTTTGCCTATTGTGTTCAAATCAGGGATGAGTATACTTATAAACACACTGTTACAACTCCTTCATAGTGTCTTTTTGCTTTTTGGAGAATCATGATAAGTTCATAGTAGAAGCAAAACTATATCATGGAGAATACGTCCTCTTCTTACTCAGAAGGCGGCACAGGTTCTGGTCCAGGCTCTGGTCATTTCACGCCTTGACTACTGCAACTCCCTCCTGGCTGGTCTACCTGCTAAGGCCATCCGACCTCTGCAGCTCATCCAGAATGCAGCCGCTCGACTGGTCTTCAGCCTCCCGAAATTCACCCACACCACTCCGCTCCTCCGCGCTCTCCACTGGTTACCGGTGGCTGCCCGCATCCGATTCAAAACACTGGTTCTGGCATACCGTGCTCTGAACGGATCGGGCCCCGTCTACATCCGGGATATGGTCACACCGTACACCCCGGCACCTTCGCTCCGCTCTGCAACAGCCAACCGACTTGTGACTCCTGCACCTCGAGCTAACCACTCGAAATCCAGACTGTTTGCTGTCCTGGCTCCTCAGTGGTGGAACGAGCTCCCCACTGACATCAGGACAGCAGAAAGTCTCTAGATCTTCCGCCGGAGACTGAAAACACACCTTTTCCGACGATATCTGGATTAAAACACAGATTTGCACTTCAGTAGCACTTAAATAGCACTTACTTATGGTACTTTAGTAGTTTGACTATGTTGAGGAAATGTTACTTCCTGTATTCTTGTTGTTCTTAGTTTGTACTCTAGGTTGAAATGCACTTATTGTAAGTCGCTTTGGATAAAAGCGTCTGCTAAATGACATGTAATGTAATGTAATATATAATATGTACAATATATTATGTTGATTATTGTTGCTCCTGGATGGATAACAACCAACCCAATTATTCGTAACACAACTCCTTGTTCTTGGTCATGGTGGCCACAGCACTTCAAGAATAAACTTCATAATTCAAAAAATTCTGACCCTTCACTTTTTTATTAACAGCATTTACTTGTACTTTTTCTTTTAAAGTAAATTTTATATCATAAAATTACTTTTGATACTTAAGTAAAGTAAATATCAGATACTTTAGGATGTTTACTCAAGTAGTATTCTCATAGGTGACTTTTACTGTAGTCATTTTCCAAGATTCAAGATTCAAGATGTTTTATTTGTCACATACACACACAGGGTGTGCAGTGAAATGAAAGTGGCAATGCTCAGCAGGAATGTGCAAGGGCAACAAGTACACAATTACACACAAATAAAAAACAACAACACATTTACAGTAAGTGTGTGTGTGTGTGTGTGTGTGTGTGCCTAAGAGGGCAGTGTGTGGGTCTATGTGGGGTCCTGGTGAGGTCGGGTTCACAATCCTGATGGCCTGAGGAAAGAAACTCCGTCTCAGTCTCTCTGTTCTTGCAGCGTGACTACGGGCGCCTGCCTGACCGCAGCAGCTGAAACAGTCTGTTGTTGGGGTGGTGGATCCCTCATGATCCTGCCGCTCTGGTTCTGCACCTCCTGGTGTACAAGTCCTGCAGGTAGTTCAATAGTGCGCTCAGCAGCCTTCTCTGCAGAGCCTTCCTGTCCTGAGCGGAGCAGTTGCCAAACCAGGCTGTGATGCTTCCTGTCAGGGGCGCTCTACAGCTCAGAGTAGAAGGACTGAAGGATCCTCTGGGAAACTTTAAATTTCCTCAGCTGCCTGAGGTGGTAGGCGCTGCCTTGCCTTTCTCACCAGAGTGTCTGTGTTTGTTGACCATGTCAGATCCTCGGTGATGTGGACTCCCAGTATTTATCACCTCTCCACAGTAGTCCCGTTAATCCCAGTGGTGAGTAGTCGTCTGTTGTTGTACCTTCCTAAAGTCACAATCAGCTCCTTAGTTTTGGTGACATTCATGATGAGGCTGTTGTCCTGGCACCAGGTGACAGATCAGCAACTTCCTCCAGGTAGGCCTTCTGCCGTTGTCGGCCCACCACCACTGTGTCATCCATAAACTCATGATGGTGTTGGGAGCTGAACCTGGCCACACAGTCATGTGTAGAGATACAGTAGGGGCTGAGGACGCAGCTGGGGGATCCTGTGTTCAGGGTGAGGGATTTGGAGGTCACCCTGACCACCTGTGGCCTGGCGGTCAGAAGTCCAGGATCCAAGCACACAGGGGGTGTTCAGTCCCAGCTCAGGCCAGTCTGAGGGGACTATGGTGTTGAAAGCTGAACTATAATCAATGAACAGTAGTCTCACAGCCCCCTCTGCTGTCCCAGATGAGAGTGTGGGTGGCAGTACCTGGGAGACAGCATCATCCGTGGATCTGTTTGGGCGATAAGCAAACTGCATGGGTCCATGGAGGAAGGGAAGGAAGGCGCAGATGTAGTCCTTTATCAGCCTCTCCTCTCAGCATTTCATGACCACCGAGGTGAGGGCCCAGTCGGTAGTCATTCATACATGCTGGAGAAGCATTCTTGGGCACAGGGACAATAGTGGATCTCTTGAAGCAGGCGGGACCACGGACTCAGCCAGGGAGAGGTTGAATATTGTGGTGAACACTGGAGCTAGCTGGTTTGCTGGTCTTCAGTACTCGCCCAGATATGCCATCTGGACCTGCAGCTTTCCTGGTGTTCACCCTCAACAGAGCCCTCCTCACACTGTGCTCGGTCTCAGAGAGTGTGTGTTCATCCCCAGCGGTAGAACTCACCTCGCTCGGTGTTGTTGTAGCTAGCGCTGTTGTTGCTAGCCTCAAACCGTGCATAAAATGAGTTCAGAGGTGTCCGCTAGGGATGCGTCGGCACTCACCATGGCACTGCTCTCTGATCGTAGCTGGTAGCGCCTGGTGTCGCGCTGCTCCATCTGTGATTCCACTCTCTGTGCTCCTCCTTTTGATTCTTCACACGCTCCTCAGTCCATAGACCGCTGCCTTGCTCGTCCATGTTGCGGATACAAGACCCGGAGTTATAGGCAGCAATGCAGCGTTCACAGCTTCACGGATGGATCTATCAACCACGGCTTTTGAGGAAAGACCTAACTTTTACCGTGGGGATGGTGTCCGTTAAGCGTTGCTACTCTTCGCATGCTATGACGTCACTGGAACTGGATTGGATCATGTCCCAGTCGACAATACTCAGGCGTCCTGTAGCTCAGCCTCTGATTGGTCAGACCACCGCATTCGTTCCTCGTCACTACCGCTTCAGCGATCCTTTGTTTATACTCCGGAAGCAGAAAATGGCGGCATGGTCTGATTTTCCCTAACGGAGGGAGACCTTGTAGCCTCTCTTGAATGGCGTATAGCAGTGGTCAACGTTCTTCCTCTGGTAGCACCGTAATGTGCTGGTGAAAGTTCGGCATGACTTTTTTAGGTTTGCCTTGTTAAAGTCAGCCACCACCACAGCGCGTCGGGATACTTGTTCTGATGCGACATAACACATCGTGTGGTCGATAGTGCTACGTCGGTGTCCGCTTGTGGTGGAATGTGAGCTGTGGTGATGACCGAGCTGAACTCCCGGGGAAGAGGTAGCGGCGGCATGAGATCGTCAGATGTTCCAGGTTCGAGCAGGAAGAAAGAGTCTTAATGTTCTTGCGGTCGCACCACATGTTGTTCGTCATGAAGCAGACCCCTCCACCCTTAGATTTACCAGACTCTTCCGTTCTGTCTGCAGAAAACAGAGAAGGACTCGGTTGGACATATGACGATCCCGGCACCAGCGGGTCAGCCAAGTTTCCGTCAGACAAAGATATTACAATCCCATGTCCGTTGGAATCTGATCCTTGCCTAAAATCATCCATCTTATTTTCCAGAGACTGGACGTTAGCAAGAAGGATGCTGGGGCAAAGGTGGAATGGTGAACTCTCAGTCTGTTCCAATTCAGCTCCGTTTCCCTCGATGTTTTCGTCTCCCGTAGTAGCGACTCCACTGCTGTTGTTGTGGTTCGCTCGTCACGATCTCTGCCGGCCGCTGGATCGATGGAAAAAGATTGTTTTGCGCAAAAGTTTATGTCAAAAGTGTGCTGCGTCGTATTGTTGTTAGTGCCAGTGTGTTTGTGGCAAAGAAAATAATAAAAATAAACACAAAAACTAAAAGAGCGCACAATCTCCGCGGAGCTGCCGCGACGGCGACTGGACACTGCCGCGCCATCTTCGAGCAGGAGTAAGGTATCTTTACTTTTACTCAAGTATGGCTTTTGGGTAATTTATACATCACTGTTGCAATTTACTGCTTACAATTTTCACAGAAAAAACAAACAAAAACATTACAACACCAGCCACCACAGAGACCAGGGAATAAGAAAAGTCAATAAAGGTTTTGTGGACTGGGTATAAGTGGAGTTTGACGTCATATCAGTGCCCATAGGTGATTACAAACAAGAAATGTACTTTAATAAAGCCATGAAATGCTATTTTAAAACAGCTTTGCTTCAAATAACTTCATCCTCAGCCTCTATGTTTTTTCAGTGATGAACGCCACACTGACATCAAATGAAGAGAATTGGATAGTCACTACAGCGTACCTGGAAGCAACTAAAACTGAACAGCTGCTCCAGAAGAAGAAACTGGAGGACAGTGACAATCTGATTGCTGGTATGTAATTATGAAAATGGTAAACTTGGATGATTCTTTAATATCGAGAAAGAGCAGTGAAAAATCATTGGCTTCCGTGCTTCTAGTACAAGCAGCAGAACTGGCAGCCCTGTTTTCTAGAATGACAACCTGTGAGGGGGAGGTGCTGAAGCAGAAGAAGGAGATGAATGCTCCAAGAGAAGAGCTGTATATTTATAAGACTGAATTACAAAGACTTACTGCTGACACGGTTCCCAGAAAAACAAACAAACCTTACACCAGACACTATAGACTCCAGGGAATTAGAAAAGTCAATAAAGGTTCCATTTACTGGGTACGCCTACATGTTGATGTCATATTAGTATCAATAGATGATTACAAACCAGAAATGTATTTTTTATGAAGAAGTCATGGAATGCTACTTTAAAAAAGCCTTGCTTAAGAGAACATTATTCTCAGCGTCTATGGTTTTTCAGAACTAACCGCCAGAATGACAGCAAAGGAAAACCAAGTGACAGCGAACCTGGAAGCATCTAAGGCTGAAGAGGAGCGCCAGAACCAAAAACTGGAGGAGGCTGGGAGAATAATTTCTGGTGAGTACTTATTAAAATTCTAGACTTGGTGATATTGGTTACTTAAAAACGTCCTTACATGTACTGAATATATAGATCTATTTGAATTGCTTTGTATCTTATCGGTTTAATATTATAAAAAATCAACATGTACACTTTCAGTTTTTCTGTTTATTTGAGAAAATAAACTTTATACATAACTGCTAACAGTCTACCTGATCTGTGAAGCATGTTGCAACTTGCTGCTTACAATTTCCCCAGAAATAATAACAAACAAACCTTACAACACCAGACACCACAGAGACCAGGGAATATGAAAAGTCAATGAAGGTTTTGTGGACTGGGTATAAGTGGAGTATGGCATCATATCAGTGGCAATAGATTATAAAAAAACAGAAATGTATTTTAATGAAATGCTATTTTAAAACAGCTTTGCTTCAAATAACTTCATCCTCAGCCTCTATGTTTTTTCAGTGATGAACGCCAAACTGACATCAAATGAAGAGAATTTGATAGTCACTACAGCGTACCTGGAAGCAACTAAGACTGAACAGCTGCTCCAGAAGAAGAAACTGGAGCACAGTGACAATCTGATTTCTGGTGTGTAATTATGAAAATGGTAAACTTGGATGATTCTTTAATATCTAGAAAGAGCAGTGAAAAATCATTGGCTTCCGTGCTTCTAGTCCAAGCAGCAGAACTGGCAGCCCTGTTTTCTAGAATGACAACCTGTGAGGGGGAGGTGCTGAAGCAGAAGAAGGAGATGAATGCTCCAAGAGTAGAGCTGTATATTTATAAGACTGAATTACAAAGACTTACTGCTGACACGGTTCCCAGAAAAACAAACAAACCTTACACCAGACACTATAGACTCCAGGGAATTAGAAAAGTCAATAAAGGTTCCATTTACTGGGTACGCCTACATGTTGATGTCATATTAGTATCAATAGATGATTACAAACTAGAAATGTATTTTTTATGAAGAAGTCATGGAATGCTACTTTAAAGAAGCCTTGCTTAAGAGAACATTATTCTCAGCGTCTATGGTTTTTCAGAACTAACCACCAGACTGACAGCAAAGGAAAACCAAGTGACAGCGAACCTGGAAGCATCTAAGGCTGAAGAGGAGCTCCAGAACCAAAAACTGGAGGAGGCTGGGAGAATAATTTCTGGTAAGTACTTATTAAAATTCTAGACTTGGTGATATTGGTTTCTTAAAAACGTCCTTACATGTACTGAATATATAGATCTATTTGAATTGCTTTGTATCTTATCGGTTTAATATTATAAAAAATCAACATGTACACTTTCAGTTTTTCTGTTTATTTGAGAAAATAAACTTTATACATAACTGCTAACAGTCTACCTGATCTGTGAAGCATGTTGCAACTTGCTGCTTACAATTTTCCCAGAAATAATAACAAAAACCTTACAACACCAGACACCACAGAGACCAGGGAATATGAAAAGTCAATGAAGGTTTTGTGGACTGGGTATAAGTGGAGTATAGCATCATATCAGTGGCAATAGATAATTAAAAAACAGAAATGTATTTTAATGAAATGCTATTTTAAAACAGCTTTGCTTCAAATAACTTCATCCTAAGCCTCTATGTTTTTTCAGTGATGAACGCCACACTGACATCAAATGAAGAGAATTTGATAGTCACTACAGCGTACCTGGAAGCAACTAAGACTGAACAGCTGCTCCAGAAGAAGAAACTGGAGCACAGTGACAATCTGATTGCTGGTATGTAATTATGAAAATGGTAAACTTGGATGATTCTTTAATATCTAGAAAGAGCAGTGAACAATCATTGGCTTCCGTGCTTCTAGTACAAGCAGCAGAACTGGCAGCCCTGTTTTCTAGAATGACAACCTGTGAGGGGGAGGTGCTGAAGCAGGAGAAGGAGATGAATGCTCCAAGAGAAGAGCTGTATATTTATAAGACTGAATTACAAAGACTTACTGCTGACACGGTTCCCAGAAAAACAAACAAACCTTACACCAGACACTAGACTCCAGGGAATTAGAAAAGTCAATAAAGGTTCCATTTACTGGGTACGCCTACATGTTGATGTCATATTAGTATCAATAGATGATTACAAACCAGAAATGTATTTTTTATGAAGAAGTCATGGAATGCTACTTTAAAGAAGCCTTGCTTAAGAGAACATTATTCTGAGCTTCTATGGTTTTTCAGAACTAACCGCCAGAATGACAGCAAAGGAAAACCAAGTGACAGCGAACCTGGAAGCATCTAAGGCTGAAGAGGAGCTCCAGAACCAAAAACTGGAGGAGGCTGGGAGAATAATTTCTGGTTAGTACTTATTAAAATTCTAGACTTGGTGATATTGGTTACTTAAAAACGTCCTTACATGTACTGAATATATAGAACTATTTGAATTGCTTTGTATCTTATCGGTTTAATATTCTAAAAAATCAACATGTACACTTTCAGTTTTTCTGTTTATTTGAGAAAATACACTTTATACATAAATGCTTAAAATGTTTTTTTTAAAATGTTTTCTGCTTGAAAAAACCCAAACCTTTCCCCCAGAAAGAGCCAGGAAATAGGGGAAAATCCAAGGGTTTTTTCCAAAGGGGGTTTTAAGTGGAGTTTTGGCATTTTAAAGGGGGCTAATTTTAAAAAAGAAAGTATTAAAGGGAAAGCATTTAAAACGCTGCAAAAAACTTCAACCTCCGCCCTGTTTTTTTAAAAACGCAAACCCCGCTCAAAGAAGAGAATTTTACCTCCGCCCCGTGAAACAACTAAGGGGTCGAACCCGCTGGGTCCAGGGGAAAATGGAGCACGGGACAACGATTTTGGAAAAGAAAAGGTAATGGAGATTCTTTTACCCCAAAAAGGGGGTGAAAATATTGGCCCTTTGCGGACCAACACAAACTGGGAAAAACCCTTTTTCCCAGGATTGACAACCTGGGGGAGGCGCAGAAGAAGGAGAGAAGGGCCCCCCCAAAGTAGGGTTTTATTATTTTTTTAAGACTGGGGTTTTTCAAAGGAAAATTACCGAACTTTCCCAAATATAGACAGTAATAAAATGCCCTACAGAAAGAGCATTCTGGACCACTGCTACACAACAATCAGCAGGGCCTATCTTTCGTCCCTGACTGCACTGGAAACTCTGACCACGTCATGGTTCTCTGATTCCCTCGCTGAGCGAGACTAGCTCTGCAAACCTGGTGGGAAGTTCAAGAGTGGACAGTGAGGCTCTGGAGGATCACAGGCGTGCTTGGACTTGTATGCTGACTGGGATGTCTTCAGGACTGCTACCAACAGCCTGGATGAGTACACAGAGGCTGTAACCCTGTGTCACATCCTTCTGAGGACAGCTGCTGTATTCCGTAAACTACAGGGGTGAGAGTTATAACAACGACAAACCCTGGTTCACAGCGAACTCAGGAAGCTAAGACTGCAGAAGGACGAGCATTCAGGGAGTGGGAGGACAAGGACATAGTACAGGAGTCCAAATACAGGTTTAACAAGGCGGTGAGAGATGCTAGCGTCTGTGCTCTGAGAAACTGCAACAGCAGCTCTCAGCAAACAGCTCTGCTTCACAATGTCTGGAGAGAGGCTCCAGGCAGATCCACCAACCTGGCTTCTGAAAGCTCAAATCTTGCTCCGCCATGAACAATGGCCCAGCTTCTGGCAGGCAGGCTAAATAGGTTCTACTGCCTTTTGAAAAGGGTAATGGAGCAGTCTAGGACCATCCCCCACAGCCCCATCAACAAACCACAGACCATCAGCCCACCTCCCCCAGCCATCAGGGGAATCACACCTCTGGGGCACCCTCCATCCAACTCAGCAGCGACCCTGGTCATCCTGGAAAGGCGTCCAATAGGCTGTTCAAAAAAGCAGGAGCCCATAAAACAGCGGGCCCGGACTCCCGTCTCCCCTCCACACTCTGAAGCTTTTCTGGGACCGTAATGTCAGTGATTACCGACATCTTCCAACACCTCCCTGGAGACATGCCACGTTCCAGCAACTGCTTCGAAGGCCTCCCACCATCATCCCGTCCCAAAAAACCCAGATCACCGGGACTCAATGACTACAGGCCCATCGCCCTGACCTCTGTGGTGTGAAGTCCTTTGGTAACGCTTGGTCCTGTCACACCTCAAGACCATCACCGACCCCGACCTCCTGGGACCCCCCCCTGCAGTTCGCCTACAGGAAATTGGGTCTGTGTTGATGCAATCAACAATGGCCCTTCACCATCCTCCAGCATCTGGGACTCCCCAGGGAACCTCGCCCGGGATCCCTGTTTGTGGACTTCAGCTCTGCTTTCAATACAATCATCCACGTCCCTGCTGCAGGACAGCTCTCCCAGCTGCACGTGCCCGACTCCACCTGCAGGTGGATCTACAGAACTTCCTGACCGACGGGAAGCAGCACGTGAGCTGGGGGCTGCGTCTCAGGCTCCCGGACCACCAACACGGAGTTCCTACCCCCAAGGCTGTGTTCTCTCCCCTCTGCTGTTCTCTCCTGTGCACCAGCAGCTGCACCTCCAGTCTGACCAGTCAAATCAAGCTCCTAAAGTTCGCGGATGACACCACCCTGTTGGACTCATCTCTGGGTGGTGGGGCAGAGACACTACTGAGTGGGAGACTGACCACCTGGTGACCTGGTGCAACCAGGGCTCTTGGCTGGAGCTCCAACGCTCTAAAGACAGTCGAGATGGTAGGGGGTTTCAGGAGCAATGCAGCCCCACCCGCCCTCTCATCCTGTGCTTGACTCCCCGTCGACGCTGTGAGTCCTACCGCTTCCTAGGCTCCATCATCTCCCAGGACCTCAAGTGGCAGACTGGTTATCCGCTCCATCACCAAAGAGAGCCGCCAGAGGATGTTCTTGCTGGGGCAGCTGAGGAGAATTCAACCTGCCAGGGAAAATGATGGTACAATTCTACACGGCCATGGTTGAGTCCATCATCTGCTCACTCCATCACCGTCTGGCACCCTGCAGCCCACAGCCAAAGACAAGCGCGAGCTGCAGAGCATCATCCGCTCGGCGAGAGAGGGGTTGCTCGGTTGCAATCTGCCTTCCCTCAGGTCCTGTTCACTTCCAGGTCACTGGCGGAGCCAGAAGATTGTCGCCAGCCCCTCCCACCTGGACCTCCCATTGAGTCCCTCCCCTCGGGGGAGGTACGATCCATCAGGACAAAGACCACCATACACACCAAAAGTTTTTCCCGTCGGCAGTCAGGCTCATCAATGGAACCGGACTGGCTGACTGTCACCCCAGGACTACCTCTACCCCTCCTTCTTCCGCTCCTTCCCTCTTCCTCCTCCTCCTCCTCCTCCCTCCTCCTTCTTCTTCCTCCCTCCACCGTCACTTTAACATGCACTTTAACTAAAACACACTTGGAAACACACTAAACCTTCCATTGTTGTTGTCTTTCTGTATTTGATTGTTGTTTGTTTGTCATGTCAAATGTTGCACCTTCCACCAAAAATTCCTCGTTTGTTTGTGAAAACATTCTGGCAATAAAACTATTTCTAGACTTGGTGATATTGGTGATTGCTTTAAAAACGTCCTTACATGTACTGAATATATAGATCTATTTGAATTGCTTTGTATCTTATCGGTTTAATATTATAAAAAATCAACATGTACACTTTCAGTTTTTCTGTTTATTTGAGAAAATACACTTTATACATAACTGCTAACAGTCTACCTGATCTGTGAAGCATGTTGCAACTTGCTGCTTACAATTTCCCCAGAAATAATAACAAACAAACCTTACAACACCAGACACCACAGAGACCAGGGAATATGAAAAGTCAATGAAGGTTTTGTGGACTGGGTATAAGTGGAGTATAGCATCATATCAGTGGCAATAGATTATTAAAAAACAGAAATGTATTTTAATGAAATGCTATTTTAAAACAGCTTTGCTTCAAATAACTTCATCCTCAGCCTCTATGTTTTTTCAGTGATGAACGCCAAACTGACATCAAATGAAGAGAATTTGATAGTCACTACAGCGTACCTGGAAGCAACTAAGACTGAACAGCTGCTCCAGAAGAAGAAACTGGAGCACAGTGACAATCTGATTGCTGGTATGTAATTATGAAAATGGTAAACTTGGATGATTCTTTAATATCTAGAAAGAGCAGTGAAAAATCATTGGCTTCCGTGCTTCTAGTACAAGCAGCAGAACTGGCAGCCCTGTTTTCTAGAATGACAACCTGTGAGGGGGAGGTGCTGAAGCAGAAGAAGGAGATGAATGCTCCAAGAGTAGAGCTGTATATTTATAAGACTGAATTACAAAGACTTACTGCTGACACGGTTCCCAGAAAAACAAACAAACCTTACACCAGACACTATAGACTCCAGGGAATTAGAAAAGTCAATAAAGGTTCCATTTACTGGGTACGCCTACATGTTGATGTCATATTAGTATCAATAGATGATTTCAAACCAGAAATGTATTTTTATGAAGAAGTCATGGAATGCTACTTTAAAAAAGCCTTGCGTAAGAGAACATTATTCTCAGCTTCTATGGTTTTTCAGAACTAACCGCCAGACTGACAGCAAAGGAAAACCAAGTGACAGCGAACCTGGAAGCATCTAAGGCTGAAGAGAAGCTCCAGAACCAAAAACTGGAGGAGGCTGGGAGAATAGTTTCTGGTAAGTACTTATTAAAATTCTAGACTTGGTGATATTGGTGATTGGTTTCTTAAAAACTTCCTTACATGTACTGAATATATAGATCTATTTGAATTGCTTTGTATCTTATCGGTTTAATATTATAAAAAATCAACATGTACACTTTCAGTTTTTCTGTTTATTTGAGAAAATAAACTTTATACATAACTGCTAACAGTCTACCTGATCTGTGAAGCATGTTGCAACTTGCTGCTTACAATTTCCCCAGAAATAATAACAAACAAACCTTACAACACCAGACACCACAGAGACCAGGGAATATGAAAAGTCAATGAAGGTTTTGTGGACTGGGTATAAGTGGAGTATAGCATCATATCAG
The DNA here is from genome assembly GCF_029220125.1 of Pseudoliparis swirei. Classification (NCBI taxonomy): domain Eukaryota; kingdom Metazoa; phylum Chordata; class Actinopteri; order Perciformes; family Liparidae; genus Pseudoliparis; species Pseudoliparis swirei. Next base: position 13,246,219 of record NC_079403.1, read on the forward strand.
TGGCAATAGATTATTAAAAAACAGAAATGTATTTTAATGAAATGCTATTTTAAAACAGCTTTACTTCAAATAACTTCATCCTCAGCTTCTATGTTTTTTTAGTGATGAACGCCAAACTGACAGCAAATGAAGAGAATTTGAGAGCCATTACAGCGTACCTGGAAGCAACTAAGACTGAACAGCTGCTCCCGAAGCAAAAACTAGAGGAGGCTGAGAGACTAATTTCTGGTAGGTAATTACCAATATCGTAGACTTGTTGATTCTAAAAAAATCTTAAAAAATCAGTAAGAGATGATTGACTCCCGTGCTTCTAGTGCAAGCAGCAGAACTGGCAGCCCTGTTTTCTAGAACGACAACCTGTGATGGGGAGGTGCTGAACCAGAAGAAGGACATGAATGCTCTCAGGGATCAGATGGATATGTTTAAGACTGATCAAGAAATCGTCAGGAAAACATTGGAAAAGATTGAAATGATAATTGCAGGTATTTTCATAAGAAACAGACTAATTTAAAAGAATACATGTTAACCAATCATTTGTTATTGCTATCGAAGAACAATAATCAAACTTGGCATCAAATTATTGTCCCTTAATCGAATGTCTCAATCATGTGTTTACAGGCACTGCGAAGCTGGCTTTCTCTGCTGGGTTGTCCCATTCAGGAAGTATGGGACCATTCCCTCCTGAAACTCCAATCATTTATGGCAGAGTCTTCACAAATATTGGCGGAGCTTACAACCCAACTACAGGTATGCATTACCGCAAACTTCTTAATAACGCCTAAGAGAACAAAACTGACCCCTCTGATTCTCTAATGTTGCAGGCATCTTCACAGCACCTGTCAGGGGAGTCTACTATTTTAGATGCACTGCCTTTAACAACAAGAAAGGAGAGTGGATGGCAGTGAATTTATACCTGAATGGTCAGATAGTTTTGCATAATGCAGAGATAGCTAATGGTCATACGAGCATTGCAAATGCATTAATTTTACAGCTGGAACAGGGAAGTTCGGTCTTTATGTGTCTCCAAAAAAACTCTGGCCTTTTTGATGATTCTACAACCTGGAACACCTTCAGTGGTTTCCTGGTGTTCCCTCTGTGACTTTCAGATATCATTTAATCTTCACCGAGGCCTCAGGGATTTGTACTTTTCAGTTGTCATTTTTCCATCATAGTTTGAGAATGTTGTACTTGGTAGCTGAATTTGATTTAGTTATTTAAAAACATTGGAGACAGAAGTTGACTGTTTTATGTGAAAATCACTGAATAAAAACGGTAAACTAATGTGCATGATCACATGCTATGAATGGTGTACTGTAATTTAAAATACGGCACACTGAACAGTTAACTTGAACTACTCACTGGCATGTTCAAGACTGCATTGAATGAGTGAATGTATACCCTTAATAATGCAAAAAGCCATGAAATTCACAATAACATTATCACAACATCCAAGTTCACTTATTGTTTGTCTTAAATAGATTTTGGGACTTGAAAGCCCACAGACTGCAGCAGCACTAGACACTTTGCAGTCTCCAGACTCGCAGCAGCATTACCCAAGTCTAGAACTCTCCGTTGAAGATGGTCCTCGGAGCAATCATTTAGAATGCAAAATTATGTTCGATTATATCAGGATTATCGATGGATATATTGCATACCTGCAAACTGGTCACCTTTCGGCAAAATTCGCCGGCCGGCGTTTATGAGATTGGAGTGAAACACGGATAAAATGTGAAGTGGTGCTCTTCGCAATAAAACATCTTTTATGGGACGTGTCGAGTCTCGGCCAATCAGCGTTAAGATGTCGACAGCGGTTGGGGGGTTTGGGTTAGCTTGAATGTCAGCCTGCTACATCTACTGCAGTCATGTTGCACGGTGTATCGATACGAACAAAGTATCCGTACGTTAAAAACGATATGATTTTGCATATTTTTAGCACCAATACTTCATTAAGAGAGCGCACGATCAGAGCGCACGATCACAGCGCACGATCAGAGCGCACGATCAGAGCGCACGATCAGAGCGCACGATCAGAGCGCACGATCAGAGCGCACACGCTGCTCCGCTCGGTTAAATGCTGTCTGCACGCAATGCGCTGCACAGCGCTCTCACAGCGAGTGGCGTTAAGTTGCGGAGCTATTGAGACCGTCTTCGGCTTTAAAAAATGTTTTTGATTTTATTACGACTGTAGATAAATATACCAGGATCATATTTATGGTATTGTATTGAATTCTGTTATCAAGTATCATGATATTTATGGCAGGTATCTATTACAGGCATGAGAATCCCTCACCTTTCGGCGAAATTTGCCGTTTTGAAACCAAAATAGGTGACTTACGTGAATCGTGTAGGTCCAAAGAGTTTTTGTTTTGGGGTAGGGGGGGGGGTCAATTGGCCGGCCGGCGTTTATGAGATTGGAGTGGGACACGGAGAAAATGTGGAGTAGTGCTCTTCGCAATAAAACATCTTTGATGGGACGTGTCGCGTCTCGGCCAATCAGCGTCAAGATGTCTTCAGCGTTTGGTGGTTTAGGTTAGCTTGTATGTTAGCCGCTACATCTGCTGCTGTCACGCTGCACGGTGTAGCGATGCTAACAAAGTACCCGTACGTTAAGAGCGATGTGATTTAGCATATTTTTAGTCTCGATATTTCATTAAAAGAGCGCGGGATCAGAGCGCACGCGCTGCTCCGTGTCAAGCTGTCTGCGCACACTGCGCAGCGCTCACAGAGAGGGGCGTTAAGTGGCGGAATTGTCGGCTTTCAAAATAAAAATAAAAAAAGATGCCAGAAGTGAAATGTTTAAGTTCAGTCTGTAAAGTTCTGTAACTCTACAGCTGCTCATCCTGATGAACTCTGTATCATCTGGTCAGAGACTAACGGCCTCATAGTGTATAATCAATGCTATGATGGCTCCATGTAGTTTCATTAATATCTTGTAGGCTCATACTAATATTACTGTCATTTGTTAAGTGTTGAAAAAGTTGGTAAAAAGTGAACCATACAGATATTTTATTTATTACTATTATAGATAAATATACCAGTGTCTTATTTATGGTATACTGTTTTTATGGTATTGTATCAGTATCATGATATTTATGGCAGGTATGGTATAGAAGATCGTGACAACCAGGAAGAGGCAGAACAGACTCAAGGACCAGACTCAAGGAACAGACTCGAGGGACAGACTCAAGGAACAGACTCAAGGAACAGACTCAAGGAACAGACTCAAGGCTCAGCAGAGCTCAAGACTTGAAGACTTGTTCACGCCAAAAAAAAAGGAAGTTGGTTCATGAATGACCATATTATACACAATATTACTATTATTATAGGGCCCGATCACAAGAATGGAGGACCTATAGGCTACAGATTATCATACAACGTCCAACATCGATGTTCGTGGAAGTCACCAGCACCCCCTCCCCCCCCGCGCGCGCACCTATCCTTCTCACCTTTTTCACTCCTGACCCGTTTTCATGCCTGCTATTAGGATTGTGACAACCAGGTAGAGGAAGGAACAGACTCATGGAACAGACTCATGGAACAGAATGATGGAACAGATTCATGGAACAGACTCAAAGCTCAGCAGAGCACACAAGTCAAAAAAACAAAGTTGGTTCATGAATGACTTTAACCATATTATATATAATGACAATGTACAGTTGTTATTACTAGTTATAACCCTCCGTTGTCACCTTTTTCACCCCTCATGAGTTTGCAGGTATGATATTAATAACTAGGTCAAGTCAATATTTTTATCAACCTGAATTAATGAAATTGTTTAACCTGATAGAGGCAATAAACTGAAGTGGAAGTTATCATGACCTACACGTGTGAGAAAGAAATGTCAGTTTACCAGTGTACTGCACACATGCAAACGCAAGGTATTGACACATGGTGTACATTGCACCTGCTACCATGGTAACAACAGATATCACATGAAATACGTATCACAGTAAAGTCCAAAGTACACCAACAGAGTGAAATCCAGAATTGTAACAGTGTCTGACCTTACTGACCAGTTTGACCGATACACCAACAGCATCAGCTGATCCGTAGACTGAGTCTTTTAGAGAATAACTTAAGCATCATAAGTGACCCATTACTCACACTATTACAATCACTGCTGCCACTGTGGCAGACTAAGACACAGGTCTAGGCAGGAAGTGTCAAAGAAAGTCTCGTAAAGCATAAAGTGTTTGAGAGAATACACAAACAGACAAGTGGGCAGACCAGACCCACCATCCCTAACATCTCGGCCAAGCAGAAAGAATGAAGAAGGATGGTCGAATAGAGGGTGGAGCTGACTGTCACCAAGACTCAGCTTCAATGCCTGAGAGACAAAGTGGCTGAGGTGAGAACACAGCGAATAAATCCCCAATACATCTAATGATAGAGCTGGCTTCGCACAGTGTCTCCGTCACTTTAAAAGACTTATATGTCATAGTGAGGCGCTGTGCTTTGTATTTAACATGTTTTATACCATAGTCTGGATGAATCCTCTAATCTGTTTGGCTGTGTGTCCATTATTTCATGATGATAAACACTGACAAAGAAGTTCCAGTTATACTGTCTGTAACCTATTCTAAATTAACGAGTTGGCTACATTAAACAAATATAAAAAATTGCATATCTTAATTACAACAATGAGTGCCTCTTCCTCTGAACAACCCTGGCGACTACAACACACATGCTGCAAGAAGTAACTTACACTGCCCCTCTGAGCTTACTGATAGATATAAATAATTGGCCCTCAGATCCCGCTCACTATTTAACTGGCTACCTCAGACTGCGGCCGACAGGACACATAGCAACAACAAAAATCACATAGCTAGCTAGACTTGTTGTTAAATAAACATAGTTTCTAAATTAAAGTAATGGTCATTGAGCTCATTGCTTTATATGCGTCTATTATAGAGAGCGTTAGGGCCAAGCGAGGATCAGTTTTACAAAGTAAGAAAGCCTAGACCCAGAAAGACCAAACCCTTCCTGCTTAATTTTACTCACTGCGGTAGTAGTAACCTTATTTTATAGACAAAGAGTCACTGACAGAGCTCCGCTAATTTGTTGATAACAGGGTGTCTACAGGAATAAACCAGTGAAATTTAAGACTTTTTAAGACTTTTTAAGACCACGTCTAAATAAAATTTAAGACCTAATTTACGATGGAAATATACATTAATCTAAATTAATTAATTCAAAGTAAACACACTGATGTCTGTTCAAAATTAACAGTATGGTGTAATGCAAAAGGATAACACAAATGTCATTGCTGTTGTAAATTATATTTATTAATACATTTTCAGAACATTTAAGTCCCATGAACAAATGTCTCTAAAATTAAGTAAATATATTTTAAAAATACATGCAACATAGTTCCTTTTGAACAAAAAAAAAATCCATAAAATAACAAATAACATTTCCAGCTGCTTTTAAAATGCAAATTCATTTACATAATAGAATGTATGTGTGTGTGGGTGGGTGAGTGAGTGTGAGTTCTCATGTCTCTATGTGATGGATGTTTGTGCACAGGTTCATGTCTACTCCTGAGCTTTTGTGAATATACTAGAAACAACTTTTCAAACTGTATTAATATAAAACTTCCAGTTGACATTTGGTCCATTCTCCTGGAAAAAAGAAAGAAAAAAGGCAGACATTAGCCAAACAACAGTCACCACATCTCTTATGACACCACCACTTCAGATTAATGTCAGACTGGATAAATAGGAATGAATACTATTTTTACAAATTAAGCAACGTGAGCCATCTCTTGAGCCTAGTGAACACTATGTAGACATATTGACAGGTAAACACCACTCTACTTACTACCATTCTAAAACTATTTTTAATTAGTCTAATTAATGTGTAGTGCGCCTATGCATAGCTGTTATTAACTTGACACATGAGTAAAGCTTAACTATATGAAACACATACTCATATACAAGAGGATAGTTAATACATATATTTATGTTAGACTTACTTTGAGGTGCTGAAGTAGGTCCTGGTGTCATGGCCCATGAGCTCCACAGGATCCTGACTGGACGTGGTCATTTCACCAATAACGCACATGAAGTCCAGCTGTCTGCTCGCGGTGGTCTGGTCCAGAGTCTCGTGGAACAGAATGAAGAACGCACTGCAGCGTTGGTCTTCGGTGATGAGCTCTTTGTTGCAAGGCGCTGGATTTCCTCAGGTGACCTCCAGCGTTGTAGTTGACGTCGTTGGCGGCGGAGCAGGAGCTAGCTCGCCGGGCGCCTTAGTCTCTGTGCTTCTTGCTCTGCACGTGAGATTCCACTGCTGGAAAGACTCTAGACACATAACGCAGATTCAGAAGCATTTCACCGACCGTGACCAGAAACACTCGTTCTTTTCAAGCCGTTGTTGAACTTGCATCCTGCCATGTTTTCTAAAGTAGCCGATGCTTCACGTTGTAGGGGATTGATAGGACCAAATACGCGGTGCTCACCCGTGTGCGCGCATCACGGCAGAGCTTCGATGCCGGCGCGCACGTCGCTCTGTCGCGCGAGCCGAGAATTGTTTGCGGGGATTTCACCCTGTTATAGGGAAACACTGGAGTTGATAAGCGTGTCTTCTTGTCTGATCAATACGCAACTGTGAGGTGCGCGAATGGACTGAGCGGACAGCTGCTGATCACCAACAGCCCGACCTGCACAATAGACGGTGCAGCGCGCCAACATTTTTTGGGAGCACCGAAGACCCATTTTGACCCAGGAAAACCCCTGGACATGACACCCAAAAAATTTAAGACCAATCCAATCTGAATTTAAGACAATTTAAGACTTTTTAAGGCCTTATTTTTAGGAAAAGCAATTTAAGACTTTTTAAGACTTTTTAAGGACCCGCGGACACCCTGGATAAGCACCTTTAATTTCCCATAAATTTATTCCGATTCAAGTTCCCCATTCTGTTTGCTGCTTAATCTTCCTCCCTGCAGTATTAGTAGACCTGTTTTATTGAATAGTCACTGACAAAGCTCCGGTAATTGTCATAAACACATTTAATTTCCGAAACATTATTCATAGTCAAAGTCCTCCCTCATTTGTAATTTAAAAGCTTTCATTTTGAAGCAGTAAAAAAGAATGTGTTTTCATCAGCAGTAACTTAACTCGGATGACAAAAGTCACATTGAAAAGACAAGTGTAACCAAGGCCCATGTAATTGCAGTAATGTCACTCAGGACCCAAGGAAGCAAAGTTTTCAGTAGAAACTATTTTTGGATGAGCGATTCTCAGGAAAAGTGCAAGCAGCAAAACCGAAGGCCAAGAAATTGTCCCGCTCCGAACAGGCCAGTTTGGAATGGGCATTGCACAAGTTTGTATTGATTTCAGCGACATTTGCCACAAGGGACTAATGCTGGGTATCAGACAGTAGCCTCAGCGTGATCCAATGTTGAGAACGAGGGAGAGCTGAAGAAAACAAAATATGTACAGAAAAGAAACTTGAAGGAAGACATAATAATTCAGGATGGAGGGTAAAGGTGAGAAGAAGGAGGTGAAAACTTTGAGGGAGGGTCAAATTGAGCTCATTCTTGTCGCTGGAAAATTGCTAACTGCACAAAAGCTCTCACAGGAATGAGATCAGAATAATAGCAATATATATTGTGTATCCCAGTCAATTGTTAAAGTATTTCAGTGGAACAATGCTCTTCTTACAAATAGTAAAAAAAAAAAAAAGCTTATTAAATATCTCTATGAACTGCAAACTTCAAAACAAAAGACAGGATTTATTTAATTACAAGAGACATTGGAAATGAACAGTCTTTATGGCTGCTAATGAATGTTTTTGTTTTTTGTCATATTTCCCTGGGAGCATGTTGGGAACATCACAAAGAGCAAGAAATCCTTGAAAGACTTTCATATCATTTCCGAAACGTTACCGCTCTGCTTCCTTTCCTATCTCCTTCCACCTTCATTCATCCTTACTGCTCCTCTTTTCTTAGAATGTTCCTCTCTTTTATCTACAATTATTTATATTACATATTGATCTTGTATGTATGTATGTAATAAATAAATAAATGAGTTTGCTTTCAATGTATGGTGCCCTCTGTCATTCATGAATTTATTCTCGTTCCCATCTCCTCTACTCCGAAATATTTATTCCTCCAAGGTGGTGCGAAGAGCCTTGTGCGTCTTAACAGATGGTAATATGCCAACCACACAAAGCCTGAGAATACATCATATTGGGCTGTGACTACACACAAAAAACACAAAAGTGCACAGTGACAAGGGACACACAATCGGGGAGGGGAGGGGGATGAAACAATAAAACATTAGAATTGGTGGTCGCTGTAGTATATTTTCCCCCAGATTGGTGCCTCTGGCCTTTCTATTACTGTAATGCCATGATACCTCCTCCTAACTGTGTGTGTGTGTGTGTGTGACTGATCATTTTGCATTTGAAAGGAAACTGATGTTATTACTTCTAGCTAGACTTGATGTATGACTGCACCCATGAAAGAACACACAAACATTCACAGTTTTAACGTTGCTAAATATTTCTGCTTTAGAGGTAACTGAATCAAACAGTTTTTCCTGCCTGTTAATTTGTTATATTTTACAATGAGCCAGGCCTCTTAGTGAGAAGGACTTTGTGGAATGACACATTTCCCTGGTGGCCGATTAACACAAATTATATAGAAAATAATTAATAGGAAGCATGCAAAAAAAGATCTAGAGTAGGAGAGCAAAGTGGATTAAAGTTTGTCCTTAAGAGCATATACCTCTTTTTTAATAGAAGGGAAGGAAAAGAAAAGACATAAAACGAGGGACACTAATTGTCCTATTTTTCTCATTTATTTTCAAAAATGACGTATAGAGGAACTATATTTATAACATTTTTCTTGACACATTGCAACCTGTGACTGAATCCCCCAAAAAATCTGAGTTGGAATGGAGCTTGACGATGCCTTTGCCTCATTTTTGCCTGGATCATTGGAAGGTGGATGTAACACCCTTGGAGATTGTAAACACAGCTGCCAGAAGAAATAATTTCATTTTCAAATCATCTTATTGTGAGAATAGGAAGTAGTTTTGCGAAAAACGGAAGTGGGATGAAGCGGAAGTAGCGAACTATACAGGTCAATACCAAGTACACTGAGTACAGACTTGTGCCCTTTTGGAGTTTGGATTTTGGACTTGGGACTCCAGACTCCAAAGGACGGAAGGACAGAGGACGTTCGATGTTTTTTATTTTGAACACAATCTCGGCGGCCACACTGAGCACGGCAAATATTTTTTATCAGGCTGAATCATAACAAACGAACCACAGATTTGACCGTGCTTTGCGAGAAGCGAACTTTGAATTGGAACATGTACTCGGGCTGCGACTGATGACGTTTCACGAGTCCACAAGTACAGAGAAGAACGCATATTGATAAATGGCCACTGTATTTCAGCCTCGGAAACGGTTAGCGAATAGCATGCTGTGTCGTTGAATAGGCAGGGCATGTTGCCTAAAACGAACCAATGGTGGCCTTAAGGGAGTATTTAACCAAACGGACATTTGGACAGGGCGAATCATTCTTTCTCGTGGTTTCAGTGAGACAGTCTTTTATTATGAAATACTTTATAGTATAAATCTCACACTTCAGCTTAAGATTTCGTTGAACACCAGTTCAGAGATGGGTTGATAGGACTCGTGAGCCATTTGTTTGGCTGCCCAGTAAGACGTGCGTTTCACTCTCTGTGGGTGCATTAAGAATTACACAACTTATGTTTGTCTTATTTGTGCAGGTTAAGCAGCTGCGGAAACCTCAAGCAATCTCTTTTGTGAATATGGGGATATATAGAAGTATTAATCTGTAACACTAAAGGAGCAATGGACATATGCTACCATTTAGCTTCTGGAGTGAATGGTGAGAATATTTCAATGTAGAGGAGTGGGAAATAAGAATCATATTTTCTTCTAGGAACAGGATTTTCTCTCTGTGCCTCATGTTAATCCCAACCACGTCCCAGATTATATTGTTACTTTTCACTGTCTAAAAGCAAACATGGAGGTGCCGAAAGCTAAATCGTTGTTTCATGTTTTCTTGAAGCTATACTCACATATATAGTTAAACAATATTAATTATCACTACTTTGAAAACCAAACTGAAGTATAAAACCATATTTCCTCATATTGTTGCATGGCAACCTCCCAACAAAAATGGACAGGGGAGTATTGTTTCCTATAGTGTTGATAATTAATCAAGAGAGTGATCAGAGGATAGCATCTTCTGACCCTAATGACAAGTACCAACCCCTCAACAAGCATCATTTTTCACTGGCTTTGGTTTAATTAATCATTTCACAGGAGGTAATGTGGAACATATGTTACTGCACATGCAAACATGCTGACGTCCTGCTGAATGGCCATCAAGGCAAAGTTTTCCAGCACCACCCTAACCAGGCTTCGGTATATTCTCACACGAGTCATGCAAAGATATGTGAAGAGCAGATAGTTAATGGGTTAGTAAAAGCAAAGTGACACCCACAGTCTAATCTAGAATGGTCTGTCAAAGGCCCAAAACCTCCGTCTAATTCCATCCTATGTCTCTCTGCTTGAGATGAGGAAGTGGATGAAACAAGAGAGGTTTTCTCACAGTAGGGAGGAGCGTGTTTCCACAGGTCACAAACAGCCTCAGGGCTCTCTCTCTCACACACACACACACATACGTGCACACGCACATTCCCAAACAAACAAACACACACACACGCACATTTTGCATGTGTGTGTGCATAGTAGCTCTGAGATCTACTGTAGCTGCCGCTTCAATCAGGGGAAACAATTAACTTTAATGTCCTGGGACCCACCGTGGACAGAATGAGGTTATGAAGAGATATTCAGGTAATTTTTATGACATCAGAGACATGGAGCTTTTATTCACCCTCCCCCATCCTCCATACACCCTCCCTTTTTATACTGCACCTGCAGATTTTTTTTTTTTAACCTTTTAGAAATTACATGCTGGTAGTGTAAGGCGAATACTCGTAATAAAGTCACACATAAAAGAGGTTGATGAGTTATCCCTTTGGTTGATGAGTATCCCCCTCTTACAATACAGCCATGAAAACGCCACCACAAACAGAAGTACACTCCAGAACCTGGATAAATTCTACTGGATAGTATGTTAGCACACAATTATCTAGCATTGCTGACACACCGTGAGAAAAAACACAGTGACATGGGTGTCCGAATGGAGACTTATTAATCACCACCTGTGTGAAGTGCCCAACATTCATTTGCATTTTGTCTTGGTTTGTTCCGCTAACTTTCAGTTAAAGCGAGTCATTTTACAGTGTATACACATAATAAAAATAAATGATTGGTTAATGAAACTTATAGTCCTGCAATAAAAGCTACACATGATTCTGTGTCATGGTTTTATTTGACAGTAGGTTAGAACATGGATACTTGGCTCACTTGATTTACACATCACGTTCACACTGTGTCAATGTCAGGTGGTGCATGCGATGTGAGAGTTAGGTTCACCTAATCCACGGCTTCTTAAAGGCAACATAAGTAGGATTTTCTTTAAGAAACTATCTATAGATCCACACAAAAACAATCCCTCTTAATTGTCCCTTATTGTCCTAGTGATCAGGAAGAAATGTTGGCATTGTACATTTTTGCAAACCAAGAATACCTTTAATATGTTGCAAATTATGGAGTGACTGTTATTGAGAGCTAGGTGGTATTAAAGTTATAATAACAAGACAACGAGTAAGGAAGCAATCCTATCTGCCGTCGGAGGGCGTCCGCTTTGAATGATGCGTTCACAACCCGCAACCTGTCAACTCCTACTCATTCTTTCTTTCAATAGTTTCTCTGAAGATGGATAAGCGTCTTTGAGTCCTTCGAAAAGCGCTATAAAAATGTTATGCATTATTATTATTATGACAAATCAGACAAAAATCCAATACTGATCCATAACTGACAGATAACAAAAACTCTTCATTCATCAGCACTAGCAGGGGGGGGGGGGGCAGATCAGTGGAGTAAGTACATTCCTTCCAGCAGATGCCTGATTATATGTATGAATAAGCTGTTCGCTAAATAATAGCATCATGAGCAATCTTTCCCCACTGGGAGAAGAAGGCTGGATCGTGTAGTCTCTGCAAGGGGCTTTCTTTTCTCTCTCTCTCTATCCCTCCGAGTGTGTGCACATCTGCACGTCTCTCCCCAGTACATTTGCCATTAAGAGGGACTAAGCATTTCATTACAAGTCTACTGAGCTCCCACTGTGTCATTGAAGCCAGAAGCCAGTGTGGCTTTCTTTCTGAGAGATGCTAATAACAGAATGAAAGAGTGTGTTTGTGTGTCTGTATATTCTAATAATGCTGATGTAATCATAGGCTCAAGCCCAATTAGCCTAGAGGGTAACTCTGTAATAATCCCTACCCCTGGGCATCATGGCCTATTAAAGCAGCAGTGGATGGAATAAATGAGTGTGTCTAAGGAAAGAGAGTAAGAGGGACAGAGAAAGACAAAGCCAAGAGATGTAGTAGACTAAGAGGGACAGAGGAAGACAGGCTTGTTTAAATCAAAGTTACATTTCAGTCTTATTTTTACTTTGACGAGATAGATATGTTCACAAGTTTAACTGCATGTACAACAGTTACAGAGCAGTTACCTGTGTACATAATTTGCTCTTCTGTCGGGTCTCCACAACTCACACTTTTAGACATTTAAGAGCGCTTGAACAATGTGGCATTAGTCTTTGACATCTACAACCATTGCTCATCAAAAAGCAAACGAAGAGGCGGAGTTCAAGTCAAGAGACCTACCTATGTAAGTGCAGTGGGAGCGAAGCTGCAACTATAGCAGATACAGCACCACAGAGAATCTCATCAGAAAAAAACTGTTATTTCGAGATGATAAGCAAGTGACTTGACCAACAGAATAACCAGGAGGAGGCTTATACAAGATTATACACACAACACACATCGAAGAGTTCCATTCTTAAAATGCAATATATGTATTTGTTTTTTCTTGTCTGCAATGAAAGCAAAGGGGTGTTCGAAATATCTACTGCCTAGAGATGCACTCTGGATGTGGACCAAACTGTGTTGGAGTTCAGTTCTGTGATCGTGTATCTGTATGTGCAGAAGATGTCCGACTTTAGTTTGCACCTATTTCCTGGGTGCTTCTAGTTCACATTGTGTGGTGTATGTTTGTGTCGTTGCAAACGTTGACAAACTGACCTGACGATAAGTCGACCCGGTTGTTTCTGGTTTCCTTTGTTACGTTGATGTAAACTGCAACCTTGCTGTCCTCGAGGGAGATCTCCAGCGTGCCGTCATCAAGATTACTGAAGAAGAGGAGCCCGTCAGGGTTCCACGTACGGAACTGGAAGCTCACAGATATAGTGTTGTGATTGGCTCGGCCCGGCAGCTGCAGGAAGCTGGTGGCATTAAAAAAGACTGGGAAGGTGTGGGTCTCCACACAGGAGAAGGACAGGTTACGCTGTCGAGACAGATTGGGAGAGAGACACCAACAAAGTGAGACAACAGGACACGATCAACAGTCTTCACAGAGTAAAGTCAAACACAAAGTAAATCTCTTGAGGGTGAGGTGGGATGTGAAGTTGTTTGAATATTTTAAATACCCCAACACTTAGGAAATTATATATTTATTCCCGAGGCTTTTTTGTGCTTTAAATCTAGCTTCTTCATGTTTAACTTCAGAAGTTCCTGCCTGAAGCTACATTCAAAGTCTGATGTTGCTTGTACACATTGCCAAAAAAAGGTATCTTTTTAGCCCATCCTGTCTTCCAGGGTTAAACAGTAACCTGGGTGGTGTGTGTGTGCTGGATGAAAAAACATTATTGTGGATTTCTGCCACTAATTACCAGTGAGCTTCTCCGATCTTGTGTTCTTCATGAAATCATCCGGACATGCACAGTATCGAGCTGCCTTAACAACTATAGACGATTCCCGATGGCCTCTACCTGTGCATGCGTGTGTGTGTCTGTGGTTTTCTGAAATTTGAGAGCAGATCTGTTTTGATTAGAAATGAACGTCTGTGTGAATCATCAGAGAGAATTAGAGGCGCTGCTTAAAAGGAACCTGATGAGTGTCTCCCTTTGTTCAATCAGTTCACCAGAGATCGAAGAAGATACACAGATCCACTGTTGAGGAATTGGAGAAGGGGAGAGACGAGAGCTCTGAAACAAGCTCTTGAAACAGTAACTAATTTTCAGGATGGCAAAACACAGAATGTGCTGAAATTATACTTCGTAGTCATCCCGGATTCCGTGCGTTAAATGAAGAGAGGAACCTCCTCATTAAGTTGAGATACGTGAAAACAAAGTCATTTCAGCCATGCTATCAAGAGAGAGCTAAAAGACAGGAGGCAAACACATGGAGGGGCCACTGATGGGTCAGATGTATCTGATTAATTATGAATCTGTTAAACTATTTTGGTCCGGTGAATAAATTGCCCTCTCACTCAGGTCATATATAGAGTTAGTGTGACAATAATGAGCATGTTCGGTTTTCAGCTGCCTTTATATTCGTGTTCCTTCAAGGTCTTTAGATTGGCATGTTTGCAATTGAGTGACATTTTGTTTCTATATATGTGAATGAGTGAGTGAGTGAGCGAGCGAGTGAGTGAGTGTGTGTGTGTGTGTGTGTCTGTGCGTGTGTGTGTGTGTGTTTGCTTACAAAGCTGGAGGTGTCCAGCTTCTTTCGACGGGCCAGGTCTGTGATGTTGTCTCCATTGTAGTTGATACTCTCCATGCAGCCTTTAAAGTTCTTCCTCCCAGCGCCCACTGGCTTCCCGCTGTACGGCATCCCCCCAAAACTCAACTAGAGAAGAAAAGAGTTAAAAGAGATGGATAGGGAAAAAAATACCGTTATCATTGATTAGCTTCTCCCTCTACTGCTAGACGATTTAAAGAATCTACATGAGTGTAACATGCAACCCAATCATCTATATTGCTTCATTGCTCAGCTGTTCCCTCCACAATCAAGGTCTACAGAAGACACATACACACGGCTGTTGCAAGAAATTGCAAAAATTCCATTTGTATGGACATAATAATTGCAAGCTAATATTAATCAGACAGTTTGGGAGTTATTGGTTTGAAAAAAACTTCCAATAGTATCAATATAACTTATTCCAAAATTGTTTTATTTGTTTAGTTGGTGCAGTCTTGGATAATTTGGGGTATTTATGTGTGGATGAATGACCGAGAAATACATGAGTATACATTGAGTTGAAGTGTAGCTTTCAGGATCCCCTTTTGACAACAAAAAATGGCTGGGAATTTAGAAAATTAATACACCTGTGTTTTGGGCTAAGTCTATTGTGTGAATGAATGCAGACATGGATGGATCAGGCCTGAGACAGTCACTTCTTTGAATTTATATTTAAGAAAAGTGTCAGCTCCAAATACAATCCCAAGGTCTTTGATCGGCTCTACAAGTGCAATACTGACAAATCTAATGCCACGTAACAGTAACCAAACCCTTTGATGTCAGCATACTCTTGACATATACATTATATAACACACTATATCTGTATATAATATGTTTGCTGGAGCAATGGGAGAAGTGTGTGATGAACAGATGCAATGAGAGTACAACTGAGGCAAAGAGATGGAGGCTAATAAACAGGCATCTGGTGGGAAGCGCTGAAGGAAACAGAACTGATGAAAATGTGAACTACATTTCATATTTTTCGACAGTTGAACATGTGTTTTTCTTTTCTTTCAGACATAGCTCTGAGGGTTGTTAAGAAGATGGAAGGGGTGTACAATTACCAGTAGATATGTGTCTATCTAACTGTGTGTGTGTGTGTGTGTGTGTGTAAGCTTGTCTGTGTCTGTGGTGACGCTCCAGTAGTCTTCGTAATTACTGCCAAGGGTAGACACAAATGCATCCGGATATTTATTCTACAGGCTTAAATGGGTGCAGAGAATGTGGACACATACACATCCATACACATCCATACACAAAGACACACACAACACAAGTGTGTGGGTTATATGGAATACAGTGGTACACTGAGCAAAAGCTGGTCAGAATGTTGCTTTCAGAAGAGACTCAGTCAAGCAATAACACTGCAAAGATCCACTCAGGGTTCACCCCACACACACAACACACACACACACACACACACACACAAACACACGCACACAACCTGCTGGTTCATCCTGTTGTATAGATTTCCCTGAAGCTCCTTTAATTCAACAGCTTCAGTTTAATTGGACTGTGGTTTGTATTGCCCCACTTCCCAGTATCCCACTTGACACTGGAACAGATCACCCATGTCAGCAATACCCTCTAAAGCTCACACACATCCATAACAACACAAACACACAAACACGTATATGTGTGATCAGTTCACATTACACACAAGTGCATTTCCTACCCATTATGCCTTTCAAAATAAATTTCCGGTTTTAAGTATTATTAGCTAAAAAATGTTTGCATTCCATGACTGAATGTCATTAATCATGCACGTTTAATGGATTAGCTTTCTAGCACAGTGTAAAACCAATATCTGGTTTCTTGTGTGGTATCAATGCAACATTTGTGCATAAGGACCGGTAATGTGGCAGAGCACCGCAATAATAATAAACGTCACAAATAACGACTATTAATAACTAAAGATACTATTCGGTTTTGAAAGGCACCTTTTGCACCTTTGCCACTTAATGCCACTATAATTGCCTCGTGTTTTGTACCGCCGGCGTGTAAGATCGGACCCTGTAAGTGATATGAGGCTGAACAGATACACAAATAAAGTGCACATTGTGACGACCGGCTCAGCCAGCATGCTACTTAAGATATGCTGGTACAATTAACAACTATAGTGGGTTAGGAAGTCAAATAAATATATGTGCTCTTGATGCAGTAGCCAGTCACTTGTACTGGCAGCTGCTCGACTGACACGCACATACAATAATAACTCAGGCATAGCTGAGGTCGCAGAATAAATCAGCTGACATGTTAGCTATTGACTTCTTACATGGTCCGCCAGTTCCTTTTTCATATTTGAATTCACCCATGGATGCTTATGAATGTACAGTTGTTGAATCATTTGGTACTCAAAGGTTTTATTATTAACATGCTGTCAAGCTGATTTGTCTTTTTTTAAGATGGAGTGCATGATGGATGGTAGCAAGCATATTGTATACAGCTGTACATGGGCTATTTCCCTCGTCCTGTATCTCTGTGTGGACATAAATATCTATGTTTTTTGTATGGCTTTGAGTTGGATTCATTTTTTCATCTATTTCAAAGTGGAGACTTTCTGTTTTTTCTTCACATTCCCATCGCAATGTGAGACTCAGTACACTTTGCTTCTCACCTCATAGTCTAAATCAAGGTGGTCAAACTCTCCATTGGTCCTGAAGTGCTGAGTGTGTCTGTCCAAGGTGAAGTTGATATTACGCCGATAACGTTCGATCACCACCGAGTGCCAGTGATTGTCATCCAGGAGGCTGCCGGTGGTCACAGAAGTATGACCCAGGATCGAACCATACTGATTACTGCCTGTAATTAACCAGTCATAATAACACATGGCATTAAAAACACAGACATCGCACATTGTAACTAAAGCAGAATGTTTTACCAAGATGATGTAATATATCTCAGGCAGAATATGTACAAACAACAGTTGAATTTGCCTTTTTTCTAAAATGTATTATTTTATCTTTTTGGGCAGTTTAACAAGAACCAATGGACCAAAAATGTATTTGTGACTTCACATTTACCAAAATAGACAAAAATAATTTAAGTGGTTCACATATGGAATATTCAATCAAACTTGTATTTCAGACTCAAGGTCCATATTGACTATGCCTAGTAAATTTGTTTCCTAAATATCTAAACATTTTCATATAATTATTCAAACGTATAGTACATCGCGCAAACAGATTCTAGTCTTTGTTTTCGCAAATGACGTCATCCCCCTCACATTTGAATGTGATTCATGTCACTACTGTTTCCTTTTAGCGGTAACACAGTTTAAATGCACCACTGGAGTTCCTGCTTCCGTTGCTGCAGTGAGCATCCTTGAAGGTTACAACAGTTCTGTCAGCAACACAGCTGGTTGACAGCGAGTGATACTTCACAGCATTATGGACTGTTGTGGCTGTTGTTTACAGCATAAAGGGTCAAAAGCAGTGCCTGGATGCTTTGTCTTCGCTCCAAGATAATTATATCTTGACAGACAGGCATTCATTAAGATTACAAAGGTGTAGCATTGTTGTCAAGTCAATGATGGAATTATTCTTTTAACCTGTCAAGTTGCTGCAAACACTAGTGTAATGTAGCTCCATGCTGACTGAGTACTAATTCAAGGTTGGAATGGGTTAAGCTTGATCTAAGAATTCAAAACTGCTTAAGATGTTCATTGACGGTTCTGGTTTTACAAACAAAGCTTCTTTAACATTTGAATATTCTCTGAAGGCAAACACGCCTATAATGGATTGATAACAAGACAACTATATCAAAGACATTGTGACAGGAGGGTCAGCATACTTTGCCTTGTATTTGTTGCCGAAGTAAATGACATGTGTTGCCCACCCAGGTTTATCTGCAGCAGCAGCTTGGCCTTGCGGAGCTCCAGGGTGATGTAGTCTCCCTGTTGGCCCTCCCCATGAAGAATCACACCCTCACTCTCGGACGTCTTGAACCTCAGAGCAATCACATCCTTAATGATCTTCATCTTTTTCACCTGCACACATGTAATACAAAAAAAAAAAAAAATGCACCCTATGTGGTCAATAAAAATAAACTAAATAAAAGAGGAAAACAAATAATGAAAAACAACTTTCTTTTCTTTACTACAAAACAAGAATGCCTCCCTGCTCAGAATCTACATCTAATATTGTATTTCCTGAAATAATATATTATTGCTGTTTGCTGATTTTTTTAGTTTAACCTTTATGTCTAGAATAACCTTGACAGTATTACTTTGAATGTTGAGGTTTTGTCAAAATAACATCCAGTACCTTAAAACGATATGAGATTACACCCTGTCCATCAAAGTTGATCACGCCCGCCCCTGAAAAAGAGAGAAAGTAGACAGATGAAAACAAGAGTGATAAGAAACAAAATAATAAAGAGAAAAACACGACTGAAAGACAGTGACAGTAAGAGACAGAGAGAAAAGGCAAAACTAAAACAAGTTGGTGATGAGTAAAGTAAATTGTGATTGCAGACAGGAAAAGGTAAATATTGCTAAAGTGCAAACTAAACCCTGAACTCTTTAAGACTGGGTCACAAAATCTCAGTAATTGATAACAAAATCAGGACAAAAAACAAAAGCGTAGTAGGTTTGTGTATCCAACATGTCTTCTTTACAGGTTACTATTGCTGTAATAGAGACAAATGTAATGATACTGTACACAATATGCCTTTTTCACAGAGAACATCTGGACAAGTCACACAAGGAAAAGCACAGGTGTAAATAATACAATGAATGATGACTGAAGTTTATTTTGATGCTGTTTCAGGGATACACTTTGGCTTGCTATCACACTGTCATGGCTCACTGGGATAGTTGAGTAGAACAGAGCCACTGTTCATTTTATTAGTAACACCTGTGCTGTGTAATATTTTCCATGAACAGAAACAGATATAGATTACAAGTATTGTATACAAAGCTGTTAGTGATCGTTGTATTGTATTGCATTGTCAAGTAATAAAAGGTCCTATGGAAAATTATTAGTAAAAAAAATCACACATGGCAACTTTGTAATGGGGGTGAGTTAGCAGATATTTACCTTCGCATTGAAAATGTGGAACGTTATGTTTTGATCGCCGTGTATTTATTTATTTATTTATTTGTATGCGTGTTCCTCGCATAACAAAAAAAGTTTTAAACCGAATCGCATGACATTTGGTGGGATGATTGGTTATTATCCGGGGACCATTTGATTAGATTTTGGGATTGATCGGGTCAAAGGTCAAGGTCATGAAAAGGTACAAATCTTCTTGAATCGCATGAAATTTGGTGGGATGATTGGTTATTATCCGGGGACCATTTGATTAGATTTTGGGATCAATCTGGTCAAAGGTCAAGGTCAAGGTCATGGAAAGGTCAACATCTTCTTTTTACCATAGCACGGTAAATTTTTATCAAATTGGCATGCAACTAATGCCAAAATGTTCTTAATTAAATGCCCAATCTTGTGATATGCGAAGGTATGCGCTCAACCGAGTGCCCATTCTAGTTAACTATTGTGACTGTGTGGAAGAATAAAAGATGATCATGGCAATAAAACTAAATGTGGATATACAACCACCAGGTGTTTTCACTGTGGCTGATTGGTTGCTGGGCGGAGCCACAACTCTGCCTGAGCTAAAGTCTAATCAATCAGAAATGAAAACACCTGTTTGTGTAGGCCAGTTCAATGTACTAATCAACGGGTTTGAATGCTGCACATATTCTGTAAAATGTAAAATAGAATTAGCTCCAAAACAGATATTTCGATTGTAAAAATTACAGGGCAGAAATGAGATTCACAATTTGCTCCACTTGTACTTTAGAGCAAACCACTGATCCTAATGCTTAAGAGGCGTTAAATGTAGAGATAGCAGTATGATATGATTGTAATCAAGTTCAAAAACCCCTTGGTAACGTCAGTGCTCCCCAGTTGATCCCATGTGGCCTTTCATTGGGTGTTTTAGGTTTTCTTTCTACGCTTTACACCTCACTCTTTTTCCTGCACTCGTTATTGTTCTCCTTTTACAGTTTCATCTTATTCCATTACTCTTCCTTCTGCTCCACTCTTATGTATGCTACCTCCCTCTCTCTCTCTTTCCCCCCATCATCTTCTTCTGGCACATGTGTGGTGCAAACAGTGGTGGTACTTGACTGTTTTGCAGTTGTTTTATGAGATATTACAGATCTAGGTGTGCTGCTCAGAAAAGGGTTAGCGGCTCAGCTGAGTGCTTGGTGTCAGGAGGCAGACTTTATGAGGGATGGAGGGCTTTTCCACCACCTGCAGACGACTCTGAGACGCAAAGAATGAGAGCGAAAGAGAGCGTAAGAGAGGAGCTTGGCCCACTAAAATGGAGGCTAACGAGGAACGTCTGCTTGGTCTGAAGCCAGATGATGATGTTTTCTGACCCTGGCCCAGGAGACCATGCCATTTTGGACCCTGACCCAGATGGTGGTTTACCATAGACAGCATGTGACAGCCAATATAATTTCCAAATACATTTAATATGGAAGTTATTATTCATCACAATCGGAATATTAGAAGTTGATGTAACTGCATAATGGTGAATGTTTGTGGTGTGTAGAGCGACACAGAAAAACAGTTTTATGGCTGCTGATGGTTTGACAATGCCCCAAAAGAATGTCTCATTTATTGAGTGATGTATTACACGGGAAAACATGTAATCTAATGGAGGGAGCTATTATAATCTAAAGGATTATACGAAATATTAGTAGTCATTATTCACTTAAAATCGCAAAATATAATTTACTACATGTATACAACACATGTTGTCCTTCACACTGAATGTCTATTCAATGTGTCACTTTGGATAAATGCTTGATTGTGGATAACTTGAAATCAGCCAAAGTAAAGCTATACCACCGTCATGTCGGGGCGAATGTTAAATTGTATCCATGGCAACATCTGTCATTGTGCGAGCAGAAAATTAGATAGCTGGGAGCACTTAAGCAGGTAACTCTCACAGCGTGACCAGTCTTAACCAAACTAACGGATTTGGGTGCTTTTCATAAAATTGGAAGATGCGTATTTGCATTTTCTGCTGTCGGTAAGACACAATAATCAAATATTAGATGTAATGTATGCTCTTGTGTACATTTGGTCAATACTTTGATATTCTATAGATAACATGATGAAACTGATTAATGGTAAATATGTTTATCCATAATGAAAAGAAGCGTGGGCCTCAGCCCTAAACTGTAAAGCTATATACTCCCTCGTTACCTTTTGCATGTCAGAGCCTGAAGACTACAATGATGTTTTTTTTTTTCGTTTGTGTTTGGCCTCAGACCTGCTCCATAAATAGATGCTTACAATAAACACATCTACATAAGTACATGTCTTGAACCCAACAGATAATGATGGTGATACATCATCCTGACAGCCGACTTAAAGAATTGTTGGTGTAACGGCCGAAGGTTGGAGTCAGATTGTACATGCTTGCATTCATTTGAAATTATACTTGCATGAGAGTGATTGGTTTGTGTAGAATATTTTATTTGTACTCTGCTTCTGTCCCAACTCCCTTTCTCTCACATACTGGCTCTTATATTTCCTGACTCATCTATGAAATAATTGATTTTGTGTTGATCCTATGTTAATCAAAATGGAAATGAGCACGTAAATTCCACAGCATGGTGGCTCACGACTCTTTCATACCCTCTCGCTCTGGCACAGAAACATACACACACAGCCTTTCATTGCACAGCCATGGTTTAGTCATAATATGGTATTGCATTTAATTATCATACATTTTCAAAACCCAGAATTATCATCCACAACCAACATATTTGGTGATTATGCTGGGAACATAACGTCTATATTTATCTGCCTCCTTCTCCTCCTACTAATTCTCTTTTGTGCTATCTTCTTTCATCCTCTTGTCTTTGCCCTTGCACAGCACTGTACTCTTTCATCTTTGGATTGGGAAGGATGAAAATATTTCGGAGAATTTGATTCCAAGAGAACTGGAGAGTTGGGGAGTGAACAGCGGGGAGATGAACAGACTAACGTGCAAGTTCTCATTTTCTGAAGAAAGGAACAGTTACAGCATAATCACAAGAAAGCACTGTTGGCACACACGACCAGGTGGTGTGTGTGTGTGTGTGCGTACGTGTGTGTCCATGCATCTCACTGTCTCCCTATCTCTCTGTCTCTCTCTGCGTTGTCACTGATATCTGAGTTGTACTGTGTTCACCTGATTGTATGTGTTCTGTTTATTTATTGTGTTTTTTCTGTCAGCGTGTGGATGACGACATTCTTATTGATTAGAAACAACAATTCGCTGTGCTTATATGGCCCTACAACAAATATATGTTCTTTCATTTCAACGGCTGTTGACCAAATACTCTATTTGTCTGTCCGCCTGTTGAATGATGTCTGACTGACATCTCTCAGTGGATGTCTGCTCACCACCTGAAGATCAACCCTGACAAGACTGAGCTACTATTCCTTCCAGGGAAAGGCTCCCCCACCCACGACCTGACTATCACCTTCAACAGCTCTGTGTTGGCCCCTACCGGACTGCCAGGAACCTCGGTGACACTCGACAGTCAACTCTCTCCTGGCCCAACACATCGCTGGCGACGGTTCCTGTAGGTACATGCTGCACAACATCAGGAGAATACGCCCTTTCTTACCAGAAGGCGGCGCGGGTTCTGATCCAGGCTTGGTCATTTCACGCCTGCAACTGCAACTCTCTCCCTGGCTGGTCTACTGCCATCCCTGCCAAGGCCCCTCAATGAAGCAGCAGCAGCACGACTGGTCTTCAGCCAGCCCGAACCACCCCCACACACACCACCTCCTCTCTCCACTCTCCATCAAACACTGGTCCTGGCGTATCGTGTTCTACGGGGATCGCCCCCCGTCTATACATCCGATATGGTCACACCGCACACCCCGCACGTTCTCTCCCGGCTGCAACAGCCAATCGACTTGTGCCTCCTGCACCTCGAGCTAATCACAATCCAGACTGTTTTGCTGTCCTGGCTCCCAGTGGTGGAACACGCTCCCCACTGACATCAGGACAGCAGAAAGTCTCTACATCTTCCGTCGGAGACTGAAAACACACCTTTTCCGACTATATCTGGATTAAAACACAGATTAGCACTTCAGTGGCACTTAGATAGCACTTACTTATGGTACTTTTGTAGTTCGACTATGTTGAGGAAATGTTACTTCCTGTATTCTTGTTGTTCTTAGTTTGTACTCTAGGTTGAAATGCACTTATTGTAAGTCGCTTTGGATAAAAGCGTCTGCTAAATGACATGTAATGTAATGTAATACCAGGGTCCTTGTTACAGAATCTCGATCTGAAATCTTATTTTATCGCAGTTGTGGATGACAGTCAGATTTATTTGGTATAAAATGTAAAAAGAACAATTTTCTTAGCTGCATTTAATATATCTATCTTGTCTTAGAATATAAATGTACTTATTATAGAAGAGTCCTAATTCAAGGATTTCCCAAGTTAGCAATCCTGAGTCATAAGCCCTGTACTTAAATCAAAATAACTGGGAGAAATTGCAGCAGCAAGGTTGTTAGGTCTGTACGGCAATGACAAATGAAGATGGGAAACAACATGAACGTCAACATATTATGAATAAAAGGCTACTCAATGGGAATTTACATTTCCCAGACTGTGTTAATCGGTATTTATATCGACTATCAAGACAAATAATCCATTAAAACATGTGGGGTTTCCTCTCCTCTAACACTCCTCGTGTGACAGGACCATTGCTGGTTGAAAAATCTAATTTACAGATTTAGTTAGCATTCTTTAATTGAAGATAAGAAAAGAGGTCTTAGATAAAATAGGACACAGCCCTGGCCATGATCCAGTTCTGTAATAGGAAAAGAGGATGTTTCCTATATTTTAAACTTAAATTAAGATAGGACAATTAGGATTAGGATATTGTTTTCTGTAATGAGGCCCGAGGGCTAGATAGTGCACACATGATCTATTTCATCACAAGTTATTTCACACAGCTGAAACACATTTACATCCTGGAGTTAAGCATTATCAAAGTGTTCCCCTACTGGCCTGTGATCAGCTTCACTGGAGCAGATGCAGGATAAGGTCACGTCAACGTCGTGGTTATGGTGGTGGGAAAAAGTGAAACTCATTCTCTATCATGCCCATATTTTGCGATATAGTCTCAGTCGATAATATTAACTGGCAATTGCAGCCAGTTAATATTTAATTCAAACAGATTGTTTGCATAAATCATATTAATACGGTATAAGACACACAGTTTGAAGTCTATTGGTTGGTGGTAAAGCTGCTAAACATAAATCATATCTACAGCGAAGCAAACTTGGTTAAAAACTTAATTTATCAACTTTTTCTGTTGTCTAAAGTTAACTTGTATCCAATTCTAAAAAAATACTTATATATAAATAGTACATACTACATTTCAGATGTGTTTCTTAGTCCTGCAATGATATTGGTTACAACTCAAACACCGGCTGGTCCTTGACTGTTGTGTAAACTATTGATTGTTCCGACATTTCTTTCTCTAAAGTTGAGGAATATATATGGTTGTGTTATACTTCCATGTTTCATTGCTATCCTGTTTTTGTAAAAGTAAATATTGCTCATCAATTATAAAAGAACCCGAGAAGGCTCTGTAATGATTGTGTTTCCCTACTTTTGGAAACCGTTACAAGATGTCTTCTCTCTACTTTTCTAATTGTCACCGAAAAGCAAAGAATAACATAATGCTGAACAAGACACTATTTAATGTTGAAGTGGCTCATGCTAAAAGGTGTGCTTGTATGATGTGCTTATCCAACGTCAGTGTATCACCTAAAGAAGATGACGATCGGCACACACGCAGCTCGGATTAGCAAAGTGAAATGTCGCGAGTGTCCTGTCAGCTGCTCCAGACTATTGTCTACTGTCTGCAATAAACTGACTTTGAGTGCCTAATACACTTCCACTTCAAAACACCTAAACTATGCTTTCAAATAGCAACGCAGACGATGCCACTTTGATCCGATCAGTGAGACTAACGCCGTTAGAGGACACCAGGGAAGAAGCTATTCTAAACCGCAACTTGACTTTATGTGAGCACAAAAGCAGTCACGTGTATTAGGAGTGAATTCTTTCCCTGTCAAAGTTGTTTGTGAGTGCAGGAGTGTTTTGTTGGAGGGGACAGCTGATGGATACAAACTTATAGTGGGCTGGATTTCTGTGCTTTATTGTTCTGTGCATCTGTGCATGCGTTATGCATCTCTCCCTCTCTCTGTGTGAGTGCCACATCGTGCCATCTTCATCATTACTGACTTGCTTTTCTTTTAACATGGGAAGGAAATGAAACAAGGGAAATATAATCCAAAAAGATGAGGACTGTCTTGAATGCAATAGATGCCCTTGTGTTGACACGCGCACATGCACAACGATATCCACACGCAGTGTAGTGCGTTCTCCGGAATGAAAGATGTACGTGTGTCACTTATAACAGAAATGTATGCACAGCCTTAATTGAAATTTGTTATCAAAATCAATTTGGCAGCCTTTAGTAGGATGAGAGCAAAGGGGCTGCAAGAGCGTTAGTTCCCTGGTTGATTTATTTGTTAGAAAGAGGGGAACAGTGTCTAAGTGTGTGTGCATCTGTCCGTCGGTATCTGCTCCGCATATTTCAGTACCTGACGGTTTTCTTTTTTTGGAGCAGACAAACCATCATCGGGTTCTCCCAATAGATAAATAGTGAAGAAAACTTGTCATATTATCATGTACAAATATTGCTCTGGTACTGGGGAGAGTATTTTTTGGTTACAAGTTTAATTGAGTGTGTGTGTTTCTGCACTCACAGTAGGAGCAGCCATAAACTTCTATGCGCAGACCAATCCGTCCCTCCTCGCTCCAGTCCAGAGGGACGAGCCTCAGGAAGCGCGCCACGATGCCCTGCTGCAGCTCGTGGCGAACGGAGCTCTCCGAGTTGGAGTTCCCGGAGAAGGCCTGTGAAGACAAACACACACGTACCGCACACACACACACACACATACACATTTAAATACATCAAAGCCACAAGCCTGCAGTCAAACAAGCAGCTTTGAGACTCGGAGCAAAAGTATTTGTTCCATTTACCACATCCTGCCCTAAAGATGCTCACAAAACATACAGAATAATTACCAGTCTACATTTCTAATAAGCCCCCCAAAAGACAATCTGACTGCAGGGGATTTGAAGAGGAAATTGCATATTGTATTCAGCTTGGAGTGGATGTAAGAAAGTCCCTGTTCACATCATTTCATATTTAGGCTGATTTCTGTGTCCCAAAGCTCCACAGGGGCTTGTGACTGATGAGGTTTACAGTTCCTTGTCATATTAGCACTGCGTTCAACACATTCTTTTAATGCAGTCTCTGAGATGTCCGCCTCTAGAAAAACAACATACTTTATTGCCTTCAAACCAAAGAAGATTAGTCTGTTGATTTATTTACTTAACTGTAGAGATACAATTCAATGTAGGAGACAGAAGATCTAGAGTTTTCTTTTTGCTTCTTGTGTTAAATCACATCCAAATACTTTAACTAATCTTTAAAAGGGCACGATGGCAGCAATTCACCATAGTCAGCAAATAAAGGGGAGGCAGAAACAATAAAGTGGTTTGGACTTGAGGACAGCAGGCTACATTTCTCACTTTGTCATTTCTTTTGAAATGTTATTGCCTAATAGAAACAACATTAACTGTGGCCTCTCTAAAAAGTAGTCAGCACAGGCTTCATTTCAAGGAATTATTACGGTTATTATTCCTTGAATAAATTGTAATATATTTGCAATATATTTTATACTGCCCTATTTGGTGAAACAATCTTGTTTGGGGTAGTCATATATGTCCATGTAGTATATGTATGTTTGCATTTGTGTCCACACAGTGGAGGCAGAGCAAACCCACTTGTTTCACCGCATGGCAGAAAGCTACAATACCGACTAAAGTCAGAAGGAAATGCAGTTTGACACATCCCTTCATTCGACAACATTCTTCTTATTGTCCTTCCTCCTTCCTCCTCTCCTCTCACTAAGTGTCTCTTTCTTCACTAGACCTGGCACATGATGGGGAGAACCTGTGACCAACCACTAATCCTCCTCACCACAGTCCCTTCACTATTTCTTCTTTACCTTCTCCTTCTCTCTGCAACACACATCCACACACACATCCAATATGCTCCACCCCTTGCTTTTCCTCTACACTCTTTTTGGGGCGGCTGTAGCTCAGTGGGGTAAGAGGGCCGTCCTGCAACCGCAAGGTTGTGGGTTCGATCCCCGCTCTCCCCATTAGTTGCAAGTCGAAGTGTCCTTGAGCAAGACACTGAACCCCCAGTTGCTTCCCGGACGCATCACTGCAGCCCACTGCTCCTTAATAACTAAGGATGGGTTAAATGCAGACAACTCATTTCCCCTTGGGGATTAATAAAAGTGTATATATTTTTTTTATTTATTTATATTTTACACGCATACACACTAAACAGCAAACACGAACAATTTGGCAGAAGCATCATTAAAAGCTGTGCAGGTAACTTGGCGCGCGTAAGACACTAGACAGCCATGTGTTATTCTAGATAAGACATGAAGTGGGCCGGGCAGTGGATGAGGGTGGGTGAGAAAAGCTCTGCTTAGTCAGTCTGCTTTGAGCGGACTCCTCAGTGACCCATATGCACCCCTGAAGATATGCTATCTGCAAAGAAGGAGATGGTCAAGAGTTCCCACGAAGCTCAGAGTCACTGTACATTTACTGTGGCAGGGGAGAAGCATGTGGCGAATGCTGCTTCTATCTCCTCGGTGCCTTTTCCCTCACTTTTATTTTTAATCTTTATTTATCCAGGAAAGGTTAAGCGAGACCACAAATACACACTTTTTTATTTGCACCCTGCTTCAAAGTCCCGCAGCTCCACATGTCTCATCAGGGAGCCCTTCAGGATACTTTAACTGCTGCTTTTAGTCTCTGCAGGTGCACAGGTCCGACCGTTCTGGGTTAAGTGACTTGCTGAAAGTCTGTGGCACCGGGGAATAGCTCTGGCTTATTAAACTCGTAGGTTAAGGAAGCTAAACTAAATAATTTCCTACTCAACGAGTTTCAGTAACTGCTCAATTAGCAGACAGAAGCTCTTGGTGTAGGATGCTGATAACCACAATGAGTCTGAACTCCTTTCGTCTTCATAGGAACCAGAAAGTAGGCGGAGTAAAACCGTTTCCATCTGCCGTGAGTGAGGACAACAGATGCAGCCTGTATCTGTATCACGGCCTGGATCTCTAATGAGAGGTAATCTATCTCCCCCTGGGAGGGCACTGCCGAACTGGAGATCCGGACCCAGTCTGAGAGTCCTAGCCATGCAATCAGTGACGCAGCAGCTACAACGCTGTGGTATTCTGTCTCTGCCCAACGTTAGACACTTGATGAACTGAAGGCTGGACAATTGGGGGCGAAAAGATAGAAAATGCAGAGCCGGTGATGAGGGGTCTGTGAACAATGAGGGCTAAGCAGACACATCTTTCCCTTAAACAAGGATATACGTCTCCTCAGAGCTGCATCTGAGGTCATATACGTTCACATTTTAACATCCTGTACAGAGTCATTAAAAGAGCTTCTGAAATGTAGAAAAATTGTCAACGATGTCCTCAAAACTTTAATATTCCTGTCACCACCGGCGCTACTACCCCTCTGTGGAGTTGTGGGCACATTTCTAAGACTTTCTCTCGAAAAGCTCTCTTTCTGTCAAATCTTCTAAATCCTCCCTCACATCCTGTGTACTCTATTACGTATTTATCCTTTACTAGTGAGTTTCCAAAATGCCTGTGGTCCTGGCTCAGGTTTTGAAGCACAAAAAG
This sequence comes from Pseudoliparis swirei, assembly GCF_029220125.1. Classification (NCBI taxonomy): domain Eukaryota; kingdom Metazoa; phylum Chordata; class Actinopteri; order Perciformes; family Liparidae; genus Pseudoliparis; species Pseudoliparis swirei. The sequence continues at coordinate 13,275,743 of NC_079403.1, forward strand.
CACAAACGTATCAATTTGCATGCGCACATGGAGCACATATGCACACACAGACACGGCCGCCCACACACCACCTTGCCATTTAAACTTTTCTGCAGCGTTAAAATCTGATATCACCCATAAGCTTATTTCAAAGTGGGAAACAGAATAATAATAAAAAACTCTGAATACTGTATATCTACTGAGGATTTGGCTGACTGCATGCCTAAGACTGTATTTCTTTTTGTCCAGCTGACACTTTCCTCTCCTTGCCCGTCAAGGTATATGAGCTAGAGAGGAAGAGAGAACAAAATCATTTTCCAGCTCAACCCGAAACCTCTGTCCCCAATTTCCAGCTTCCTTCTTTTATTTCTCTATTGTGTTTTTCCCGCTATACAGCACTTATCTGTTCTTGGCTGAATGAACAGCTCAATTAAAAGGCATTACTATGCAGAGCAGAAGGCAGAAGGTAGAATAGGAAAAGGAGGAAGAGGAGGAGGATAAAGATGAGGAATAGGTTGTGGATGCTGAATGCCTCGCAAAAGTCTGCTTAGTCAACTATTTAATTCCCTCTCCTCCAAAGTCCAATCATTAACCGGCATCCAATGAGTAATTGGGAATGTGTGTGTGCTTGTGTGTCACTTCCTATAGTGTGTATGTGAGTCCGTTTATGTCGTTGAATGAGTGTGTAAGTGTCCAACAACTTAAGAGCTTAGACACTTTGACATTTTGTTTAATCAAGAACTGAGACAATTTATAGCAACAAAGGCCACAAAGTGCCTGAGACCACTTTCATATTTCACCCAGTGTATATCTGTGTATGTGTGTACATATAAGTTATGGATTTGTGTGTTTATCTCCACAATTTGTGTTACCTAATATTGATGTATATGCATGCTTTGTTAATCAAACTACTTTGAATAAAACATGTTGCACTTACAAACCGAAAAATATTGACTCCAAATGTTTTTACTCCTATGAAGATGTGCATATCGTTTAAGAATATTAAAAGATGAACATGATGTGTTTTAGAAGTATAAAACAAGCCAAGTTAGGGAGAAAACCTTGGATGAGAATCAAAACATGATTTAAGCATTTAGTGAGATCAGTGAAGGAAACTTGGAAAACAAAAATAATGAGGGAAGCCGAGAGCCAGCCGGTTTCCTTGTTGGCCATTTGGAACTCGAGGGCTGCCGTCATTCAAGAAACAACAAGCCAATCACTTCCCTACAGCTGGTCAACACCCCCCCCTGTGGTCTGCCCCGTCGCACACAAACACACATCACTCCACATGTTCACCAGACAATCATGCATGTTGGCATGCGTGTGCCCATACACAAACCTGAGTCTTGAGAGACACACAAACACACACACACACACACATCATCATCATCATCATCATCATCTACAGTAGCTCTCCCTCCTTCTTCACCTCAGTTACTTATTTGTTCTCTGTGGCTGCATGTTTTTCATTTCCTGAATGTTCATCTGTCATTTCTGTTTGTGTGTTTGTGTTTGTGTGTGTGTGTGTGTGTGTCTGTGTCTGTGTGTCTCTGTTTTGACAGGCAGGGACCGGCCTTTCCAGAGAACAGCTCTCTAGATAGTGAGGAACAACAAGTGAAAGCTATTTTCTGATGTTTTCTTGTTGCTGCTGGACGCTTTGTTCGACCACCCAGAGTAAGGGCCATTGTGTGTGCATTGCGTGTCCTTGTGTGCAAGGGTGTGTGTGTGTGTGTGTGTGTGTGTGTGTGTGTGCTCCTTCCTAACAGAGGCAGGGGAAATCACTCCGGCCTGGTCTTTTGTTCTTATCGACAAGTGTACAGGACAAACCAGAAGTACCATAGAGAAATGTGTGTTTCTGGGAAATCCTGTGGGTGTCTGTGTGGGCCTCCACTGTGCCAAGGCAGGGCCAACTGTACTAATGATACATTTAAGTCATTAATCTTAACATTTTAAAGTAGAATAATCTTTGGTTTTCGTCCACGAGTGTAGGGATAAAAGTCACATGAGACTGTGAGTGAATGCCAACAGCACAACAGCACAAAGCAAACCAGCATGTCTCTTAGTAGCCACTGTGATGAGTTGCAAATTGCATGATGTTGTCGGAGTAAAAAACACTAAAACTCTTAAATGTAACACCAACCTCAGAGACTGCTGTGATCAATTATTGTCTACCACTACAAAATAGCACTTCAACACCCATTAGGCAAGCTTCGTCTGCCCCCTTTCCAACAAGCTAAAGCCTTTTATGAATCCCAAAAGTAGAAAATGTTCTAACTTAAATGTGTGATTGAGACTCCCATGGGTGGCTTTATATTATTCATCTGCCTTGCTTGAGACCTTGTCGGTAAAATACAGCGAATGGGAACAGGACTTATTGAACACAAAAATATGTCACTGTGGGAGATATTCTTCATCTCCTCTGGCTGAACACTTATCGACACTGAATAACATTTCTGGGCTACACAGTCAATCAACCCTCCCACCAGGGGTGGGGACCACGACCCAGTTCGGCTGCAAGCTGAAGCCAAATGGACTTTAAATCTGGGTCGACAGTCTCAGTCGAATAAGGGTGCTTCATGTTTTTTTTCATAGTATTGATTGATTTCCCTTTTCATCCTTCACAATTTGTTGCTAATGATAAAGGCATTATTCTGAAATATAATTACATTATTATATATAAATATAATTATATGAATAATGTCTTCTAATGACTGTTATAGTATGTATCTATTATCTTTTGATGTCATCAATGGCATGCTGCTATCATAGTAGGGAGTTCACTTCATGTCTCCCTTCTCTTCTCCTATAGAACTCCAACACTCTCCAATGTTATCTGAGGAGAGGAAGAAACACTGGACTTGAACTGCTCAGCACATCTGCATGTTTCATTACACGTTTACTTCATCTCCTTCTTTTGCTCCCGAACCATTTTGATGATTTGCATCAAATACTTTAATACGTGTTTTTATTTGTGCAAGCTCGGTGTTTCCAATGTTCTACCTGGAGCTGGGCCATCATTACAACCCTGTGTTACAGCCGTGTGCCAAAGCATTGCTATTCACTTCAGTTTCTCATGAACTGCTCTCAGCTGCTAGAAGGAGCTCCTGAAGAGCTGGCGACAAAGGAACTGTAATCCTTTTCTTTACTCCACGTATATTATTAGCTGAACAATGAGAATATTTCATGCTAATACTTTTCTTTACACTTCAATGTGGGATGATTAATTACTGTGTGGAGTAACTGAAAGAAAAAAAAAGGCCTGTGTCAAAAAAAAGGAAATGTTTAAGGATCATACCATCATCAGTTTCTTTTTCCATATAACTAGACACAATTATCTTTAGTCTGCAAAATATTCTGCTGCACTGAATTACATTTTACAGAGTCAGACAGACACACACACACACAAACACACACACAGACGGAAAGAATAGAGCTTTAAGAGCCCATTACTCAGGCTGTGAACATTGGGCATCCTCTCCCCTCTGCTCACCAGGGACCAACACTGATGGAGTGAAGACTGCCTCCCTGCCTCTGCTATGAAACCTCACACACCACATGGAGTGTGTGTCGCAGTGTTCCTGTATGTGCATGCGCTAACGCCTGCTAACAATCCTTTATTTGCGTATGTGTGCTTTGACACGATGTTTGAGGGAACCAGCATATTCACTCATTCATGTTCGACTCCCCCCGTGAGCGTCACACCGCCGACCCACCCTGAGCTTTGACGCTGTAGGACCCACCAGGACCAATTTGAAAGAGGGAAGTTCTATTTAGCGAAATGAGGCCGACAGATGCAACTCATCGCCGTCTTGTGGACAAAATAAGTCAAACAAATTTTTTTTTTTTTAAAGTGATTATCACCGGACCAGCTGTGGACTGTTTGCAATAAAATGAGAAAGGTGTAATTTCCATTTGTTGCCATTTTTTGTCCACTATCACAAAAAGTACAATGTTCATATTCATTACAGTACTATTACACTGTTATAGCAGCCGCTCAAGTTGTAGCACAGAAGACCTCCATGGATCACTGGGAAGCATCCGCTCTATCTGATTAATTTCATCATCCTCATTATTCACACTCAGCAATTTTTTATTTCCATACAACTCTTATCTGGAATGGAGTGAAGTGGAAGAGGCTGACGTTCAAGTCCTGTGAAGTCACTGCAGCGGATCAAGATATTGAGACTTTATATCAATGGAGATGAAAAACTAAAAGCCATTAAAGTCATATTCATGAGTGCGAGCAATGCAATCCTCTGTGGTCTAATAAAGTTCAAACATGTTGGACTTTAATTGTGGATATAATAATTCCTTTGAGCAGCTCACTGCTGGGCAGCAGCAGTTTCAGTGAATCACTGCTTGTGTGTGCATGAACATCTTTTCCATGCATGTGGTTTCCTAGTTGCCCTTTTTAAGATAGTATCTATTAATACACACACATCAAACAGAATGGTAAACCTATTGAAGATCTTGTATTAATATCAAATGAGTACACCTCATTTCCTCTGACGGAAATAATCCCCTCCCCAATCAATCCTATCAGCTTGTATACCGGCTGCTAAAGATCATCTCCATCTTCGACTTGACTCACTGGCTTAAGTTCTCCTATGCATGGTGCGTCTTTGAACTAACATTGGAGGCCTTTCTCCAGAGCACTTAATAATAAGTGAGAAAACAGGCATTCAAAAATACTTCGACAGATCAACAATGGTTGTTTGTTTCTCTTGTGTTCATGGGAAAAGCAATTAGTGGCATTGGTGTGAAGCACCACTTAGAACACGAGGTTCGGGTGAAATATTGGACGGTTTGAATGTATTTCTAGATGACTTAATGAAAGGCTATCGTTATTCAAACTTCGGAGGCTTATCTTAACAGCTGTTGCAATGATCTCTCCCACTCACAGCAACATGCTTTTGATTCAGAGACTTCACAAGGAAAAGAAAATGCTCCATGCCAGACCCAACACAAGTGGAGCTTAAACATATCATTGAATGATGAATTTGATAATTAAAATAAATACAAATACAAAGTGAAACTGCAGCACAGTCACACTGAGATCTAGAGCGCCCCTTCAGATCACTCAATTACAAGCTGACATTTAGCAGGCGACAGATTCACCAGCTGAATAGTAATTTATGAGTGAGGTATTTGGTCGTTCATAACAAAGGGGTCTACCCAAGAATACTTGGGGATAATCAAGCTCTGCATCTGTTTAAAAAAAGGACATTACCAATTACCATTCATGCTAAAATTGCACAAGCCCGAGCTGTTTAAAAGCCGTGAGATGGTAGTTTGCGTTTTCACCTAAACGGCACTTAGAAATACATAAACAAGTGTTATACATTTGTTTGTTTATATATATATATATATATATATATATATTAAAACAATTTACAAAGTATATACATCGGCATAATAGTTATATTAGAAGGGTAAGTCTAACGACGAAAGGCAAAGACTTATTTAAATTCCAGGATAATTCCCTTTATATACACCCACTCCTTTATGAGCATTTGAATAAATACAATACATGCAAAAATATTTTTAGAACTGGCTTTATACTTGTTTTATTCATTTCACCTCGCTTCTTCCTAATGTAAGCCCTCTAGATAAAAGCCTAGATGAAAATGTATGAGCCACTTGATGTCTGTATTTAATCAGATACTCAAATGCACGAGGGAAATTACTCAAGTTCAAAAAGTCAGTGTTGCACTTTCATGCCTCTTGTTTCTTTTCTTTCTCATAACTGACTGCAAGGTATCACACAGAAATAAATCAAATTGCAATTCTTTAAAAGTAAGGTTGCAAGTATATCAGATATTTGGTGCAACTGTTACAAAGTGGAAGTGTCTAGGATACTAAGACACTGGGAAATGGGAGTGTTAATCTTACAACATGTGTGGATCAACTACTGTATAATATGTGTTTTGGGTAATTATAATTCACTTTCCTTTTGCCTTGTTTGGTTTTCTTTCAAGCAGGGACCAAAAAGACTACCCAGCCAGTTGACAAGCTAACAAGGCCAGTGATGTGTTTCCAAGCATAATACAAATAAAAATATGTGGGCCTATGCCACTGTTAATCTCAAAGATCCTAGTTGCTCTATGCTACAGCATATTCACATAACAATATTATATTGTATGGCTTATGCCCTCACCCCCATTAGCAACATACATAGACAACATGTACAGTACAGAGTGCTTGACTGAAGCACAGTTGTCTGTAAATGATGCACTAGATCTCCTCTCCGGTATAACCTATGGAAGCATCTAACCCCTCACACCAACAAAGACACACAAGCTCAGGCATGTAAATGCAGTCTCTAAAACCTCACTGTGGCACTCACAAAAGTAACATAAACACAGAGACCTTCATCACGTAATACCGTATGGAATAGAAACCAGCGGAATGGAGAATGTTTTGGGTTGCAGGAACGGATCCCATATTTAAGTGTAGTCCAAAAATCACATATAGCATGTCTCATTGGTCAGTGAGAAACCATTATTAGTGTGTCCCAGCTTGATCCTGTATTAGCTGAAGATTTGCGGTACAAACTGTGCTAGTTTATTGGATACATACATTACTGTCAAATGACCCGGGTTGTTTGCAGCTACAAGCTCCTCATCCACATTAATAAACATTCTGACAGGGCCTGCTGGCATTATCTGAACAAGAGTTATGGTAAACAAGTATGCGGGAGGTAAATGTGGCTTCAAATGTTTGTTAGTTTCTTAAGTTAATTGCAGTTGAATGTGCAGTCAGACGGAATGTGCACACTACATTTAGCTTTTGATGTTCCCGCTGATAAAAGTGAAATCATGATGCTGTAATTGTGGATCAAAGTCTGACTTAAACTGACAAAAGACAAGACGATCACTTGAAATGTTTCCCAGACAGACGCCTGACACATTGTTACCCGTCATTGAGAGAGTGAATTTCTAAAATGCATGTCCTGTAATTTCTGCAACTTTTTGAGTGAAGATTTGTAGGATACACAAGTAAGTGAATCAAGTGATCTTTTTTAAACTAAATTGTATATGTTGCCATTCATTGCCAAAGTGCAAACTGTTTTACGTGTATCCTTAAGTTCTAACCAACATATTAAATGCATTTTGTAACTTCATTCTGTAAGATAGAAATCTTATCCTTTTACGACCTCTTCTTCTCTGTACTACAGTACTCGATAATATGACTAACATCTGTAGCAGGAGGACTGTGTATCACATCACTATGGTTCTAGTGTCTGTACGTCCATGGTAAAAACAAAAGATACAAATAATATACTGTAGACCTGCTAATCCACACATCACACGAAAGCAAAGATGTGGTTTAAAACTCAACTTTGCATTTACTCTATGCAATACAGCCAGCGATTGCCCACCCAAGTATGATTTTTGTGTAAATGATTAATTCAAGTTTGCAAGTATTGACAGCCTCTTAGGCATTGTCCTCTGTTCGACTAGTTGTAATTATCGCAGAAATTCATCATTGTCATTGTGACTCCTCAGTTGTACGTTAGCGATGCATTAAAACCACATTTTTCAAGGAAGCCCAGCACTGCAGTTGCGAGGCCTTTACCAACTATCCTCCTCTGTGACTCACAGTCACAGCAATGGAGCTATAATCAACACTGGATGTTGCCCTCTCAGTTTGGCAGTGAAAGGGTTAAATTAAGCCATCAGTGTGGAGTTACGGCAGGCGATGATTGGTGGCAAAATGTGCCTGAATAGAACCTTCATGCATAAGACTGCAGGACAGGTGGTTTTCTCTCTGGGGATCACTGTGTGGACCTCATCCAGCTGTGAATGGGATTGAGCCGAATGTGATTGAACGGCTTGAAACACGGCCTGATGGTAGAAGTGTGTGTGTGAGTGTTTGTGTGTGTGTGTGTGTTTGTGTCTAAAGCATTACATTGGCTTAAGCACCCTATCATCCCAACTCGCCCCTTTGATCAATCGGGCTGATCGCTCCGAGATTATCGCCAGTTTTACACAAACAGACATATTCGGAAAACAAGGTCTAATCTTTAGCTTTGGGTACAGTATGTGTGCATGTGTGTGTGTCGGTGAACACTCAAGTAGACTGCTGCAAAGCCAAAGCCTCTTCTGAATAAGACAAGAGACAGAGAGAAACAAATGGCTCCAGATTTGTTTTTTACTGCACTGGAGGTTATTGATGGTATATTCCCAGCTTCAAATGAATGGCTCTGTATTTGTTTATTTAAGCAATATTTTGAATTACACTGGCAATACATTTATGAATGCAATATATATGTCATACATCCAGGAAAAATACATCTTTAGTTACAAATACATCCAGGATTAATGTGTTTTGGAGTATTTGCAGAAATATTAGAGGCAATGAATCACGGTTAATGGTAGAAGGAAAACACTTCTGAATATATAATCGCCAAATAATTATGATGCTACACACAAAAACAACAGCTTAATTTACTTTCAACTGTAATTTATCCATATGTGTCACTGCATCCAGTAACAGTACTAAAAGAGAGAATAATGATGAAGCTATTTGGGGATTAATGCAGCTAAATACCATGAGAAGAAAAATGCACACATTAAAAAAACTAAAACATGTGTGGAAACACGAGAGATTCTGTGGCTGGTAAACAGGATTCTTCACATGTCGGATCTTTTCATACAGAAAGGTTGATAGCGCACATTATTCTTTATAGAGGCGTTCTACCTTTGAAGGAGAGGACATGCTCAACGTCCACACATTGGTTGACCGGTGTTTCCCTGCCTTGTCAGGAGAGTTCGCAACTTTAGTTGTATAGCAGCGTTTCATGAATACATTTGAGAGAAAAGACTCACAATGATAGAATTTATATAACAATATACAGCCAGCCAATCCAAAGGTTGGCATGCTAACTAATAGCATCGGTTGGGGGAGGAGCCAGCCTGAGGGCTGCGTTCACAGCACTACACCCTACGCTGCAATCACAACTCTGAGAGCATTCCCCACCTCATGAGGATGAAAACGATTTAAAACACATCTAATAAACAGAAGCGGACCCCGTTGACCGCTGATTCTGAAAGTTCACTACAATTAATCCAATAAGGGAAAATGTATTTTCCATAATGGGGTCAGCTTTCCTTAATTTAATAGAATTGTGGCCCAATGATTATGACATGAACATCCAACAGCTGAATATTTTACCATAGGCCAATCATTGGTGCAGCGTGTTGATGATACATAAGGAAGTGTTTCCTGACAACTACATTCTGATCAGAATACCTTTTAAAACCTCATATTTGAGGCGGTGAGTAGTCACAACATTAAATTGTATTATTTTGCAGCAGGTGAGTTACCAATAGCACCCCTGGACACTCAGTGTTGGCCTCCTTAACATAAAGGCCACCTATTAGCTTGGTTTGTGTTGGATGAGATGTTTTAGAACATTAGATTATGAGTTAGAGATTTTAGTAAAGCCCTTTTAGCCTAACATGTATTGCACAATTATTAAGGTTTCTTAAGATTACATTTCCTGGGGTGTAATTTCCCAGGTGGCGTTGTTGATTCCCTCAGTTTCCCACACTAACGTATATGCGTATAGCGTACATGTATATATTGTCTTTTTTTAAAAACTGATTTACTTTTTTATTTTATTTTTAAATAGCTTTCCTATTGAATAATGCATGTTTGCTAAATCTAATACATTTGCATCATATTGATATTAATTAATATGCCGTCCCTGAGCATTAAAGTAAAGGCTATACCTCATGGTCTTCCAGCAAATAAGAATTAAGTGGACTCGGGAAAGAAATAGACATCCTGTCTCCACCAGTGGAGATAAAAAGGCAAAAAGCCTCTCCCCTTCCACGTTTTAAATTAGTGCTGACTCGCTTAATGTTTCAACATTATTCATGACAGGGCTATTTTCTTCTCCTCCCTTCTCCTCTCGCTGAAAGCCCATCTGTTATCACCTGTAACTCCTCACCAACAGTGAAAAGTGTGGGCTTTTAACCCATCAGCTAATGATCGACGATGCCGAACTCGAGTGCTCGGTAAGTGCTCTGACAGAGGTCTTTTGGTTTGAAATAAGAGATGTACAGTAGACGATATAGCCACAGATGGGCTCTCTCCTCTTGTTCTATCTGTATTGTTCTATCTAGAACCCAACAGCACTTGAATAAAGGTTGTGGCTGAGATATTACATTTGGTTCAAGGTTAGGAAATCAATTGATTAATGTGTGCACCAAGCAGTGGCACTATCACAAAAGGTTTCTGCTCTGGGTTATGTAAGGGTTGAAAAGGAAGCCTTCAAATTCTAGTTTTAATTTTTTCTATTTTGCAGTGTCATTGTCATATCCTCTTCTTGATCAGTTCTTCCAACATATGCATCTTGAGTAATACATATTGGAACTAGAATGGGCACTCGGTAGAGCGCATACCTTCGCATATCACAAGATTGGGCATTGAATTATGAACATTTTGGCATTAGTTGCATGCCAATTGGATAACAATTGACCGTGCTATGGTAAAAAGAAGATGTTGACCTTTTCATGACCTTGACCTTTGACCCGATTGATCACAAAATCTAATCAAATGGTCCCCGGATAATAACCAATCATCCCACCAAATTTCATGCGATTCGGTTTAATACTTTTTGTGTTATGCGAGTAACACGCATACAAATAGATAAATAAATGAATAAATAAATAAATACACGGCGATCAAAACATTACCTTCCGCATTTTCAATGCGAAGGTAACAATCAAAAAAATAGAAGTAGTAGTAGTTATTCGCCCAAGAACAATGCATGCAAATCATTTTCGATATGTTATATACAATTATTACGCCACAATGTAATCCTATAGCGCTCTGTCTTTTATGGTTCTACTTGTATCTGATAACCTGTGGCCATTGCTAGTGCAACACACATACACATATCATGTTCACTCACCCAAATGTTGCCGTCTTGGTGATATGGTTTCCAGTTCCTTCCAGTGTCGCTGTAGAGGAGGCGGTAACGCGTTGTCCAATCGGAGCTGCTGTAGCGACCCTGAGTTGCTATGGCTCTGACTTGCTTTCTGGAACCAAGGTCCACCTGTAGCCACTGGTAATGGTCACTGTCCAGAGGAGACCAACCACCAGCACCTGCAGAGTTGTGTGGGAAGTCAGTTTGTCTTCAGATATCTTATATCCTTTTAACAGTATTGAATTGGATTCAATTTATTGTCATTGCTAGAGTACAGGTACAGAGGCAACGAAATGGCAAGAAAGGATGAAGATTACAGCATAACATGAGGGGAGAGAGCACATAAGCACATACATTTTAAACATGACTTGCAACATGGAGGGGGAGGGGAGGAGGTAAACCAAAGACTGAGTGGTCTAAGCCCAGCCATTGGGGGCAGAAGGTAACCAGCACAGACAAGCAGCCAGCCGGTCCAGCAGCCATTACGGCGCCAATCACAGACCCCTTCCTGTCACACTGGGGGTACGAAGCAGTATCTTTCTAACTGTGAAGTAAAACGCCTGGGTCCTGGTAGGATTAAATAAATAGCAGCAAAGAGTCTAAACTTGTTTTCACTTCAGTATATGTTATAAGCAAAGCCTGCCTTCTACACATGCAGCCTGACTTGCTGCTGTTCAAGGAAGACACGCTCTGGAGTCCAAGATAGGCAGAGGACCAGCGTGGTTCCACCATAATGACATTTTACAAAGAGAATGTGGAGTTACAGTTCTACACTTTCCCATTATTAATGGTCAGTGTTCAGCAGAGAGCAACCCCAGACATTTGTTCCAAGACTGATACTGGAATAGTCTAAAAAACTCTTGTTCAGTACCATCTAGTTATTCACTTGCTGTCACAACAGACACCTCCAATTCTAATGAGGCATGGCATTAGTATCCACATAACTCCAGATATGTTCAAGAACAGTTCAGCCAATTGGTCAATAATACAATCCATAATTTGATTATGAGCACATTACTGATAATGTATTTGATCTGTTACTGATGATGTATATTAATCCCAAAGAATTTACACAGAGTGAAACAGGAACGAGACAGATATAAAAAAGGGGAAATGCAACGAATGCCAATTTGTACAAAAACACAGCTCCCAAGATGAAGGTTTATGACCTTCTATATAGGGTGAGTGCAAAAAAAGTGGAAAACATACCTCCCCCCACGCTTTGAAGAAAATGACTAAACATTAAAAGAGAGCGTTTCAATATTATTTTCGCATGGCTACAGCATCGACTGTTGGAATAGATAACTGTGTTTGTGTTGTAATCTTCTCTGTTGCAGTCTGCGTCCTTGTGCAAGCCTCAAACCTCATGACTCCAGACTGATACTCATGTGTCCTCCAATAGTTGCCCTCTATCACACCTCCAGGTGCCTATGTGAGACGGGGCCAAACTGATGTCATCTGCCGTTGGAAAATAAGTGTAAAAACGTCAAGCCAACATGGTATGTGAGCTACTGTGAGAGCAGTCAAGCCAGTGTGAGAAACACAAGAAAAATGCATTCTGTGAGCATCAGAGTATATAAAACGGATGTGGAGACGAGTGCACGCATGCACGCACCCCAACCAAGCTTGTGACGGAATGCAACTGTGAAATGATACTCAGGAACCAAGAACTGCAAACTGGCCTTCATTTTTGATTCTCTTTGGAATTTTTGAAAGGGCGCAAATACAGATAACAATTGGCAGGCTGAAAGCAAAAGTGAAGGAGAAGGACTGATTAAAAAATGACAATAAGAGAGAGAAAACAAAACCATGTGGACGAATTTAGAGAAAGGGAGATAGTTAGACCAAGAAAGTACAAAGGAGTAGGAGAGGAGCACCAAGTATAGTGGAGGAGGCATGAGGGATGATAGAGGGTGAGGCAGTTTGCGATGTATCCCCCCCTGGCAAAAATCCTATATATTATCCAATTACAGAGCCATTACACTCCAGCCCCGGCCTTGCCAGATAACCAGGCCCGTATCAGTGGGAATGTCAATACCTCAAAAAACACGTTGCAGCCAAGCCATTCCCTTGGGGGGAAAAAACACTATCACAAGGGGGAGGAGGGAAAGTAATGTGGGGTAGGGCATTGGGTTTGGGAGAGCCGAGGTGATAGTGATCGTAAACAGACAGTAAACAGAAAATAAAGATTAAGAAAGCAGGCTGAGTAGACAATGACCAAAGCAGTGTGACACTAAGAACAAGATCGAGGATGGTGTGTCAAAAAGAATGACGAGAAGGTGTGTGTCGAGGGGGTGACAAGGGAGGAGGCAGAAAAATGGAAACGAGGGCGAGTAACAGAGATGGATGAGGTGTTGAGAAGTGGGAGTGATGAGAGAGGCCTTTATGGCTCCGGTAGAGAGCATGCGGACGGGATGAAAAAAGACAGAAAAAAGACAGCGATGTAGTTATGGTAAAGAAGGTGATAGATGAGGCCAAAAGTGAAGAGGGGAAGAGAAACGGAGCAGAGGGAAAAGGATGAGTGACTTAGGAGAAAGAGATAAACTGAACCCATTCAACACTGGAAAGGGGGCAACATCAATGGAGAATGAGACTGCAAGTGGGTTCAACTGACATGGAACAGGAAGTTGTGGGTAAAGTTCAGGACATAGAATTTAGTGAGAGAGGAACAGTTAGAAAATATGTGCAATACACAGGGCCGTTACTGCACATTCTTGAATACTAGTGGTACATTGTAGAGGTGGGTATGTTGCTAAAATATGTCAGTGTCAGTTCGGCCAAGTTAAGCCAATGTGAGAGGCTCCATTTCTGTATATGTCCTCCAATACACTATTGACATACCTATTTCGGTGTCAAATACAAGAAGCTAAATTGTCTTGTATTTCTTCAGATCCCGTTTCATCCAGGGCAGGCTGACCTTGATGTGCGTCATCCAACTTTGTGTTTCATATTCACACTGCTTAAGTGCAATACAATTCTAACTGGTCTACTTTAAAGGTCAGTCCACCTAGATTACGCCAGAGTTGTTGCTAACTTCATGGCTAACCTCCATCACTTTAATCATCGGCAGGCTGACAAGCAAGACACAGACACTTTGCTTAAATCTCCTCATGGGTCTTGGAGATTTGCAGCATGTATTCACCTACAAATAACCTGAACATAGAGTACACTGCTATGTTCACTGCTGTCATGTTACTGCCATCTTCACACTCATCGTCAAACACACGCTTTCTCTCTTGATCTCTCTAAAGTTATGCCAGGTTTGCAATCCCCCCGGTGGAAAACATGACACTATGCCAGGCAGAAATACAGGTGACAACCTTACAGCTAAACTAAATGATGAGGTGCAGGCTGAAGTGTCTGTATGTGCTCATTAAAATGCAAACAACAGTGTGACTGCTAACGCTACCTGACGGATGGACCGGAGAATTCTTGTTTTGATGGATTCATGCTGTTAGTGCATTGGGTTATTGTTGCAGCTTATTAGGCTCAACTGGCGAGAGGTTAACTTCACGTTGCTTTAGCGGTATCGGTGCAGTTGTATTTTAGTATATGAGCACGGATTTGATACCCAATACTGGTATCGGTGTGTCCCTAATCCTGTTGTCACTGAGTAGTCTCGCATTGCCACACCTATCTTCACCTTTTTTTGTATCACTGTACAAGCCCTGAACCCATCACACCTGGACACTTAGGGAATAAAACCCTTTGGGTTGTTTTCGTAAAACCATCACAATCCATCTGAAATAGGCAGTGTATGGCAGGCTTATATGCACCATCTACATCCAGTGAGTCAAACCAGTCACTGAGAAATACAAAGCAAGCAGTTGGCAAACTGTTGCACATTGTTCAAGGCCACTAAATGGTCGTTACGGGTAATTAGGAATCACATTTCAAATCTCCAAAATTGTCTAGCCTGCCTTGTTTCAAACCACTGAAACTTGCACTGCAGTTAAAACACGCAAGAGGCTGCATTGGTATGTAACATCACGACCAGACATTTTGTGTGCCTGTTCTACACCTCAGCCACTTCACGCTTCACTTACCCTTTGGGGCCCCGGCAATGCTTGAGAACTTTCCAAATCTTCCATTCACCACCTGTCTACAAGATGCCCCCGGATTCTCCCTCCAGTCCCAGTCACCTGAGACTTGCTCACCTGTCTTTCCTTCCTGAGGAGTCACACTGTTTATATACCAGCATTATAACTGGCTTTCAGACTCTATTTTCAAGACCTTAAATGTATGTACATTTTTACCTGTACCTGCCTGCACTTTGTGCGAGCCGTATTCATTACATGCTGCCTATGTTTGAACCTGCTGCCTGGAAGCCGGTTTGTCCCCATCATTTCTAGTACAGTTCCCGTTCTGGCTCAAGTTTGAATCTAGGACTTCTTCCATGTTGTCTTGTAAACAAACTGTGACAGTATGGATGTATTGATGATGTGAGGAAAGGTGAGACGATGACATCATTCAGTCCAATCAAGTCTTGTTTGAGTGCATCCTACGAGATTGAAGACTTTCATTAAACTAGCAGAGAGGATTTGACACTCTGGAAAGGTATCGGGGCAATAATTATTTACAGTTTTTTCTCGAAAAGCCCTAAACATTAGAAATACGGCATTCACGTTACAATGAGATTTACAAAAAATACATACTATTTAATTGTCCAGCTCCATGCAATGCTGGATGATGTTGCACTGTGTTTTGTATCAAAAGTTCAGCCAGGTTCAACTTTATTTAACAGACAACTCTGCCTTTCTTGAATGGAGCCCAACATCGCTGTCTCAACGAAATGAATGAGGAGACTGTTGAAAAAAAAAAAAGGCTTCTGTCGGTCAAAACATGGCTTTGAGGTGAAACCGAAAGGACAGAGTAATGGAAAGGAAAAAGGGGTTGAAGGGGACGGATGGGGTAGAAGCCATGTTAGGGTTACAGGGTTATTCGAAGTAACAGATGACAGAATGACAGAGAGACGGATAGATTGAAAAGTGTAGAGAGAAAAAGGTTCAAAAGATCGTAAAAGTGATGGCGAGCATTTGGAAAAACACACTAAAAAAAGCAATGAGAGGAGAGAGCTGTGGGTTACAGAATCAATGTTGCAGTTCAGAGAAACAAGGGACACGAATAAAGGATGTGGGGGAACAAAATAGAGCAGAAAAGTGATGCTGTCATAGAATGGAGGGCGAGGAATAGGGCTGGAAAAAGAGGAACAGATGAGCGGTGAGAGGTGATGAAGGGCAGCTTGACAGAGGTTAGGAGTGGGGTGAAGAGTGATACATATATATATTTATATTTATATATATAAAGAACAGAGGTACAGTGAAAGGTGAAAGCCTGAGGGAGTAAGGGGAGAAGCGAGAAAAGGTTGACAGAATAAAGTTGAGCTGAAGGAGGCTGGCAGTGGGGGGATGGAAGGTGAGAGAGAGTAGTTGTGAGCGAACAGGAGCATCAGCGCAGGAACAAATGGGAGGAGAAATGGGAGGGGAGGAGCGTCAGGGGACTGTCACAGTCCTCTCACCTGTCACACACACAGATGTTCGGGGAGGAGAGGAGTAGCAGGAGGAGGATGGGGGAGACAAGAGGGGAACAGAGAAGGTCAAAGAAACTACCTTTGAGAAAGAGATGAAGAAAAGGAGAAAGGAAAGTAACACAGAGAAAAAGATCAGGAGAAAGAGACCAGGGGATAGAGATAGGATGGAGAATAAGTACAATCCAAGGGGAAGACGGAGAGAACAACGCATTGCAAGCACAACAGGCTAAACGAGGGGAGCACGACCACCAATATTCTACTCTGAAAGAATCGAGAATGCTGTTGATAACAGGTTGTTTTCTGGATGATAGACACTGGAGCATCAATTTGTATGTGTGTGCTGACTTAAAACACCAGTGCAGTATCAGGATGTTCCAGTTCAGGATGTGGCTGTTTAGGATGTCTTGGCATCTGGAGCGTAGCATTGTTTAGGGTTGATGCTCGAATGGACGATCCAGAGGGACAAATGGTTAAGGTCAGGATAGTCTATACTGGTCAGGGGGTACACAGTAAAGTGTTCAAAGTTCAGTGTTAAAGTATATTGACTCTTTCAGAGTTATTACAACACTATGAAGAGTAGATAGCCCCCAGGGTTGGTGTAACTATTCAGAGTTAATTCTCCAGTGTTAAACATTTAGTGTTAAAGTGAATTGACTCTGTCAAAGTCATTACAATTAAAGCCAGAGTGATGCTAACATTTACTGTTACTCTGGAAAGCTCCGCCCCCTCCTTCTCCTTTCAAATTGATTTTCATCACGCGCGTTTTAATTCTAGAAAGAATTTCTCTAAATTGCTTTTTTACATCAAATGTTGATATTTTAGCAGAATCAACATTTTAGAATAACTCTACTCTATACAACTTACACTCAAACTCTTTTTGCGTCTTGAAATACTGAATTGCAGACGACTAACGTGACCGAGTCAAAAGTTGCACAGTAGAATTAAAGAGTACATTAACACTAAGCCAGGAAACATATGATCCCTATCTACATGGTGTTCAAGAGCCACTGTGGGTCAGTGGTTAGCAGGTCTGTTTTTCAATCAGGGGGTTGGCGGTTCAATCCCCATCTTAGTCGATGTGTCCTTGAGCAAGACACTTAACCCTGAATTGCTCCCTGTAGCTTTGTCTACGGTGTATTTCTATAAAATGACTGTAAATCGCTTTGGATTAAATTGTCAGCTAAATGGAAAGTCACACATAGTGATAACATTTCAGAGTTAACACAACTCTGGTAAGAGTTGCTATTCTACACTGAGAATTGTAGAAAAAGTTATTCATATTTAAACTCGGACTAGTGTTGATCAAGATGAACACTTCTCAGTGTAGTGTAGAGTAACATAATAACTCTTACCAGAGTTGCGTTAACTCTGAAATGTTAACACTACTGTATATTCACTGTTACTTTAACACTCTTAAGATAAGGGGCAATGTGTTCAGTGTTAAAATGTACTCTTTAAGAGTTAAATTGACACTGCAAATTGTACTGTGTGTGAAGCGCACATGCAGAGCAGGGAAGTGTTGAACTTTCGAGAATGACTCGAGAATTGCTCGTTGAGTCCAGGGAAGTGAAGAAGAGTTTGATCGTAGTACCGAACACACATCAAGTAGCGGGTGAATTGCATCCAACAACGAGCTGTCATGCAATATCAATGGGAAGTTGTTGGATTCTGCAGCAGAGTATGGCCAAACTAAAGGTTGGGGATATTCAAACCTTCACCGGCGAATTTTTGAAAGAGAAACATTGTTGCAGAGCTGTCGCTTGTATATTTAAAGTTCATGAACATTTAAAGTGTAGATCGGATGAACTGTTCTTGAGGTATGCAATGGATAAGTCCAAACAAACAGAAAGTCCTTTCAGACTACATTGAGTAAAGGAATGCAACTGTGATAAAGAAAGAAAAAAAGAAAATTCACTGATTAGCTTTGTGAGGACTTTTTCATTATTTATTATCATTTAAAATATATAACTTAAAGTTTTAGACTGGTCACAAAAACAGTTGACAATCATAATTTGTTTGATGTTTCATAAATAGTTAATGGCTGAATACGAATAAACAATAATTAATAACAGACCCTGTAAAACAGATCAAGCATCCTTGAATGAACAAAGAAACAAGCGGGAAATACACTGGTATTGATAATATTAAATAGCAATTCATCAACCCATTCTGCAATGTCTCAGACTGCCCGAACAGAACACCTCTATCCCCTCATGGATGCTCTATACTATGTAGTAATAGTAGTTTTCTAATAGCACCACTGACACTTCTAGCAAGTAGCATGTTAGAAATCAGATGAATCTGCTACCTGGAAGCCACCCTGGTGAAAGTGTCCCTGTGCGGTGTCCTTCACAGGTGGAATTCAGAGAGAGAGACTCCTTCTGAGATAAAAGGACCCAACCGGGGTCGAAAACTGTGGCTGGAGTTTCTTCAAGCTTGCACAAACAGGTTTAGCTATCTGGGATACAGATAACCTTGCAGTACAGCACAGTCGGAGCATGCGTTTCAGTGTAATCTACTATTATACTGATTATGATAACAAATATGTTCACACACAAGCACACATACTAGTGTGCATACACTGTATTTACATGCAGACCCACACATAAACACACAGGTTTTAGAAATTGTTCAGTTTCTGTAGGCTGCAAACGAAGCTACCACACAAAGCTAGTTATTGCACATTGTACACCAAAACCAAGAACAATGAACATGCAGTAAAAGATACTAAAGACACTAAAAAGTCCTATAGGCAATTTGGAGGATGTACCAAACAGCAATGCGCTGACTAAGCAAAGGCAGTGGGAACTATTGTCAAAAATGGCTGACTTCTGAAACGGTCAGCTTATGCAACCCGTGTAGATATTTTTTGTGTGTCACTTCTCACACATCTCAGTTCACACGGTTCAAGAAACCCTCGGCGATGGGTCATTAAACCAGCCCACGAGTAAATGTATGAAAGCTCCCGTTGGTTGCTTTGAATTTGAATCAAACGGGGTTCCACTGTTTCAGCCCACTTTTCTCTCCTGTTGATCTCTTCTTAGGCTGTCACGTTGGCTCCTTCCTGTTGTTTTTTCACGAAATTTGATCAAATATATTTGATCAACGCTCACTTAACTGGACAAATCACAGGGTTGTCCATTGCTTCTGGGGAGTGAATGTGTAAACATATGCGCTACAATGCTGTTTCAACTCTAGAGATGCATATGGCTTGATAACAGTGTGATGTTGATCCAACCTTGCAAAGTGAAGCAATATGGTTTCTTGACAGTAGGAAATGTGTGATTAATCTCTCACAAATGTAGCACTTTAATTGCAAGGAATATACAGGTTATTATCTCCTAAATGTAGAACTTTAATCTGAAATGATTTAGTTTTTCACATAAACTACAATGGCCTACGTGTGTATGATTACAAAAAATATTGAAACTTTACCAGCCCAGGAGAGAAATGGAAAAGTCGGAGGTTTAACTCTCCTGCCTTACTGTAAATTACGTTCACGGTACTGATGGAAGAAAATGAGTAAAATGAGAGGAAAAGAGTGAACAGTGGAGAAAAGTAGAGAAAGCAAGCGAGCAAGACAGAGCGACAAAATAGGAAGTGAAGAAGAGGGAATGTGTAAGAGATTACAAAAAAAGCAAATTTTCATGACACAGAAGTAAAGACACGAGTTCTGAGTGAGTAATGGAGAAAGAGTGTGATATTGGGCGAGTGATGAGCAGCCGGTGGAAGGCATGACACAGACAAAAGTGAGAGTGGCAAAGCAGAGCATGAAACAAGAGAACATCTCTCCTCGGTCTTACTGTCAGTGTGGGAGAGTGTGTAGGTGGGCGTGCACACATTACAAAATGTTTTTATGCTCATGCGGGTGGCTCATGGTGTGTTGCCTTTATGTCTGCGTGTTCCGGCACCAGAGAGAACATGTGAGAGCACGTTTATCAAAGATGCCTCTTTTCGTAATAAACACAACCACATTAACATGAACGATCTTAATTAATTAGGATGCGAGGCCGCCGGAAAAGGAAGCAGAGAGAAAACAGCTGGTTACCCCTCTGCGAGTACTTCATCTTTCTGTCATAAGGCAAAGGGAGCGGATGAAGACAAAGTAATTTAATTAGGAGCGGACCGACATTATCGATGGATGACTGCGACGACTAGAGACATCCAAAAAAGTTGCCAGATGACAGGCAGTGAAAAGTAATGCAAAATGAAGGGAGGAGCGATCTGGTTAATTGTGCAGCAAATCAGAGCACAGTTGTACTGCAGTCGGGAAACATTCTTTGTTTAAATAAGGGGGGGGGGGGGGTACGGGGAAACTTTTTAAAACTTTGGGGAAACTTTAATAAAGTAAGTAGAGAGGTATCAAGGTGGGAATGGGAATGGAAAAAAGTAGATAATGAGGTCTGCAAAGAATGAGGGAACAGGCTGAGAAAATAGAGTGTGGGATTGAGAGCGCTACTGTAGGAAATAGAAGGTAGGAGGGAAAATAAGATGGAGAGAAAGAAAAGGGAGACAAGGATGTGATGGAGGGCAGGAAGAGACCAGCCACAGTGGAGGAGAGGGAAACACAGAAGGAGATGGTTTAAGAGACAGAGGAGAAAGGAAAATGGAATATTAAGATTAGTGGCCATGTGTTTGTAATTAGCGTTCCTATATGATGCGTGGCCATGTCTGCGCTGTGCAGCAACGTGAGCATGCATAGTATATAAATGCTCACGTGCATGCATGGCAGCAGGGATATTTATGGACACACAATCATTCCACCTATTCCTCTTTCACTTTCTTCGCACACAAAAGGTATACATTATGCTGGACGGGGCTTGGCTCTGTCCAAAAACCAAACGACTCCATGACAAGTATTTTAATGAACGAAGGCTCTGTCAAAATAACAGAGCAGGTGCAGTTCCATGGTGGCAGAGATGTTAATATGCACCCACATGAGTGATGACACAAGACTTGAAGTTTGAGGTTGCTTTGTCAAATTTAAAAGTGAAATTTCAGCATCCAACAATTTGAGCTAAAATTGTCAATAATTTAAGCTCATCGTTTATCACTTTAACCTTGTTGCTTTTACCCACTTCAGCCTGCTTTTACTCTGTCTTCTCTAACCCTCTCCTAGACTTGCATTCCTCCCTTGCCTCCTCTCTCTGCGTCATTACACCCCCTCTTCTGCCCATGCCTACTCTATTTTAACCTGCATCCACAAGGCAACGGTCTCCGGCTGGCAAAGCCTTGAGTTTTTTGCAGATCACGCTAATGTGTGTTTACTCTGTCACTATTACAAAGATATATGGAGCTCATCACTTTTCTGTTTTTCAAACTTTTTCTGGCACAATTGTGTTTTTAGGTCCATAAATGAAAGATGCTATTGATTAGCAGCATTAGAAGTGTAAGATCCACAGGTTTTTGAGCTTGATGCACACATTTGGCTATTCCAGTGTTAAGATGTCTCTCAAATGAGTACATTTTTAAGGATGATGTCAAACAAAAGCTAATGTCAGGGTTGAACATGTTGTGACCTTTTCAAACCAAGTGATCCTATCTGGTTGCATCAAGTTAAAGAAAAGTGAGACAAAGAACCTTCTCTCTATTCGATGCCATCTCATTTCTCTCTTTCTCTCTCGTTCACTCTTCCTCCCTCTGTAACACCCTGTTAGTTCTGTCTGTCTCCCCAGTGTCTATTGATTGATCATTCCCTTCACCTGCCCTCAGCGCCTCCCTGATTACTCATGCCCTACACCTGTGGTTTCCCCCCTTATTTATTCTCCCATTCTTTCACTTCTCCTCTGCCAGATTGTTGTGTTTAGTTTATAGTGTTACGTTGTCTGCAACCTGAGTTTCTATGTTCAACTTTTCTTCAGGAAAGGGAGTGTTTTTGTTCCACTTTACCTGGACTCCTGCCTATTTTCTCTGTCCCTGAGCTTCGCCTCATGACACCCATGATAGTACAATCTGGCCATGAATGGCTCAGCAGAGGACAGCGCCACTCGCTCAGCTCTCCGAGAGAGAAGAAGTGAGAGACGCCAGGCCGAGAGGAGACCTCCTGGTTCCTGGAAGCAATCTTCTTGACCAGGTCTGCCAGACCTACAACCTAACCCTGGTTGGAATCGCCAAGCCGACCCCACACGGGCCCCTTGGAGGAACCCATGCAGTTGGGTCCTACTCGTCTCTCCTCGGAGGAGCGCCAGCGTCGACTAAAGGAGGGGAAGTGCCTTTACTGTGGGCAGCTGGGACATTTTACTGGCGAAGCCGCCGCCTCCGAGTCCTGCAGTGGGGACATTTCTCAAAGGCTCAGCTGCCATCCAGGGCTAGGGTTGATAGTTGACTTCCTTTGGCAGCGGTTCTGGTGGCCATCACTAGAGGCGAGTTTGTGGCCGCCTGTCAGGTTTGCACCCAGAATACGACCTCCCGCCAGCGCCCAACGGGGCTACTACACCCTCTTCCTTTGCCTCGACTGCCTCGGTCACACGTCTCCCTGAACTACGTCACCAGCCTGCCCCTGTCCGAAGGTAACCGTCACTCTCACCATTGTTGGTTCTCCAAGATGGTCTCTCTTCTGGGTTCCATCCCAGTCCAATGGCCAGCCGGAGTGTTACAACCAGGAGATGGAGACAGGGCTTTGTTGTATGGCCTCCCAGAACGCCACCTGCTGGAGCCAACAGCTCAGCTAGGTGGAGTATGCCCACGATTGTCCTGTCTCTGCCACAGGTCTCGCCCCCTTCTTGTGTGCTTACGGGTACTTGAGTGTTGCTACGTCGGACGGCTACAAGAGTGCAGCTGACGAGCACAGCTCCTCGCTACCGGGTAGGGCAGAGGGTCTGGCTGTCCAAAAAGGATCTTCCCCTTTTTGGGGAGTCTTGCAAACTGGCGCACAGATTCATCGGTCCATTCCCCATCTCCAAAGTAGTTAACCCTGCGGCGGTCCGGTTAGAACTCCCTAGGGCCATGCGGGTCCAACCTACTTTTCATGTCTCTAAGGTGAAGCCTGTAAGGACCAGCCCACTGGTTCTCGCCGCCTAGTCCCCTCCACCCCCCCCCCCCCCACCCCAGATGTGCTACATTTGAGCGAGAGAAGAGGATGAATGCTGAGAGGTAGGGAAGACTCACAAGAGAAAGGAGGCAAAAAAGAAGGATGGGTAGAATTAGATATGGAGAGGATAATATCTTCATCAATCTATTCTGTATTCAAGAGGCAATTAAACTGAGCTGGTCTTGAAAAGATGCCATGGTGTCAGTTTACAATCAACATGTAGCGTAGAATGACAGCTTGTGAGTGATTGTGTTTTCGAAACGAAGCTAAAGGGCATTTAGCATCATGTGTGTTTCAGGTGCCAGACACGGAGCATTCAGAAAACGGCCTCTTCCGAACACATACATAAAGTAATGTGCACAAGCTTATTCCTATTCCTGTATTCATACACACTGTGTGTCAAATGAACCAGCAGGGGCCTGGTGACTGGCTGGCACCTGAAAATCATTACAGCATAATGCAACTTCTCCTTAACGCACACACAGATATAGGAGCGGGCACCCAGAAATTAACATACGCATAAACCCGGACACACTTGAGTCTGTAGCATAAAACCCTAATAGCGGTCAGCGTTCACAACACAAGCGTAGAGATGAGTGGTGCAACCCATTGATTGTGTGCCTCCCCTGTTACATAGCAGGAGGAGATTAGAGAAGATTGGCTTATCAGCACACATTTGGCTGCCAAATGTAGCTGCTTGTCTTTATAGTATGACTATGGGCATGAGTTTGTGATCCTGGGTCTTTGTGAATTTAAATGAGTGATGAATGTGAGTAGTTCCTGTGCTGCAGTCGACGTTTGTACAGTACTGTTTTTAAAACGCTTGTGGTTTTTACTATTTCTTGGGAGTTTTTCCTGATCTGATGTGGGGTCCTGGGACAGGGATGTCATAGATTGTAAAGCCCTCTAAGGCAAATTCATAACTAACTTGTGATAAAAAATAAACTGAATAGAATGAATTTTCTGCAAAAGTGTACATGTGTCAAGTGTTTTTTGCAACTGTTTCACTGTTTGAACGTGTATATTTAGATTTGATTTTGTTTGTGCTCCAGGATGTATGTGTTTTGTTTGTGTTAGAAAACTCACAATAAATAACAATGCCGATTTCAATTTGGAGCAGCATCTTCCTTCGCAGCAGATGAAATGAGATGTTCTTTAGAAAAAAAACAAGTAGATTTTTTTGGACACTGTATTTCTGATCTTGTAAAGAAGTTTTTCGATGGATGTCACCTCACCGTCCCTTCCTGCAGAACTTATATTCCCCCTTGTCAGATGCTGTATGCTAACAAGGTGATGACCTCATCATAAAAACACATTGTCATTCTATGGAGGACACCAAGACACAGAGGATGAGGTGAAACTTTGTACTTTTCCTTAATTCCCCCTACTTCTTTGAAACTTGCTTGGGTACAGTATGTATCCATTTTGGTACACTTATGTCAAAATCTAAAAAGTAGTTTATCACATTGGTGGTTCTGACTGTCATTTCACTTTGGAGATGTGTTAGATGTCACTAGAACATGTTGGGCTCCTAATTACAAGCCACAATTGACAGGTTTTGGAAAAGGAAGATAGCTGAGTATTTCTTCTTTTTGCAGTAAGATTATGCACCGCTCACCCGGACAGGAACTGTTCAAGGTCTATCAAATATAGACAGTAACCATTCTACAGCTAAATAAGTCTTTTAGTATGGATAATGCCTCTTGTAATTATTTCGGAGATTTTATGAAACTTGTCAAAAAATGAAGGTATTCTAGAAATAAATAACTTCAGTGATAGTATACTTCATTAATGGAATAACAAAATAGTGCTTGAGGGGCAAACTTATTTTGACCTTGTGTAAGTGCATTTAACTAGATCTATATGTTACTGTAGCTTTTCTGTACACCAATCCCTGATAACTGGATTTAATTGCATCAACCATTACACGTTCCCCAGAGGACCTCCATCTTTGATGAAATCGAATAAATGAAATCATGCGTGGACAGAATGCGCAAGCTGGATATTTACACATCCATTATTGCTGTCTTCGACAACTCTTTATTTCATTCCTTCTTCTCTTCCTTCTTTGCCACTTCCTGATTGGTGTCATTGTTAAACGAGTAGCAGCCCGGTCCTCTCAGCAATATTTCTATTGATATGGTTAAATACACCGGCGTACCTTGTGTTTATTTGCCAACTCTGAGTTATGTTGCCTCTGCTGTGGTGTGACTACATTAGATGTAAAAGTGTAACATATTAATTGTCTAAACATAGAGGGGTGTAATTGTCTGGTCCTAGCTCTGTCTGCTGTGGACTGATGTGGAAATGAGCTCCAGTCTGAGTCACTGAGATAATGACCAGAGCCGGGAGACGGAAGGGAGAGAAGAAGACAAAAGTAAATAGAGAGAGAAAAATATGAGGTGGAGGAAGGAGGGGGAGGGGGGTGAGTGCAGCTGTGCAACAATATAAAGCCTGTCTGCAGGCTGGACATTTACCTCTCATTGTGCCATCTTGTAAAATCATTCATATGGATGTATGTACACATTCCTGAAAATAGATATTTACTCCTAGATTTACTCTCTCTGTTGACAGCATGGACTTCCCTCTTTGTATATTAATCGTGTGTGTGTTTGTGTTTGTGCGTGCATGTGTGTGTGTGTATGTGTGTGTGTTTGTACCTCCTCTCCTGTTGAGCTTGGCATATCCAGGTGCATAGCCGTTGGAGAACATAGACGAGCTGGTGAAGGCGGTGTGAGGCAGAGGAGAGGAGAGAGCCTCATCACACTTCTCTGTGGACAGAGGAAGAATACGAGGAACAAGGGAGAGAGAAAGAGGAGACATGGAGAAGCAGAGAAAGTGAAAAAGGATAGAATGAAGAGGAAGGAAGGAGGGAAGAAAAAGAAAAAAATATTATATTTCATTAATTAAATTTTAAACAAATGACGAGGATAGACCTTATTAAATCACCAAAACTAACAGACATCTTGTGATTTACACATTCACTGCATTGTCAAAAGAAGACTTGCTCACAAGAGCAGACACACAAAGCCCAGCTGGAGTTTAAGTGAAGTGGTTTGTGGCCATTCAACACATTGTTGACTAACTAGCAACCTCAAGACTGCACTGCGAAATATCCTCTAAAACAAGCAAACTGGACCTGTAGCCAAATTAGAATGAATAATGGATTTAGAAAAGAGGAAACAATTCATGTTTGTTCAATAAGTGAAGCGGTGGATTTCATTGTTCTCAGTAGATTCTCCACATTCACCAATAATGGCAGAGATCTGTCTTATTCGGCCTTCACTCAAACCGGCGCAGCTTTTCTAGCTTTTCAAGCTCTCGTTCAGCGGACCAGGAAACACTCCAACCAATTGCAACATAAATTGATATAGCATCACCAGCTGACTATGGTCCCAAACCAGCAATGAGTAAGCACATCAATCATTCAATGGATGTGCCAATATTGTGTTCACTTAACAAAGATACAACTGAAAGGAATATCTTTGGACCAAAAGAAAAACGTTGACAAGTTAGTGATCCACTTTAATTACAAACATTTAAGAGCACAAACCAACTCATAAATATGTCATGGACTAAAACGTACATCTTACTTACTAGCACTACCATTGTAAATAATACAGTGTGTCTAAATAAAATCCAAAAGAAGAACAGGAGAGTGGTCTTCTTTTGGATTTTCCAGATCTTTAAGCTGACCTGTGTCAAGGAAGTAAGGAATTTACTTTACAAAACTGTTGTTTTATAAAGCACGGAATGGTATATGGACAACATACATTGATGATCTGCTTCTTCATAATGAGTCTGGGACAGGCTAGCATTACCTTTTTACTGCATTTTATTGAATTACATTTAAGACTATCAAGGTATTTATTATCTTGCATTACCGCTGCTGTTGGATTTTCCTTCTTCTTACTCTTGTCACATGACTCAATAAAACATCTTCAAACTAGATTGGTGCATCAAGTGTGTGCAATGACCATCATGGTAATGTTCTAACACAATTCTTTTTTAACTCCTGCTTTGAGGAAATCATTCATTACTTTAAAAAAAGAGGATGAACATTGTAATAGAAAATACAGTAGCTTTAAGACAACATTTTCTTCAGATTATGCTGAATGCAATCATGTAGACGTTGAGTCCAAATACACACTTCCACTTGTCTAATGGGATGAACTCTGGATTCAATGACCTGGAAAGGCGAAGAGGAAATTTGTCAGAAAGATCAGCGCTATAGTGCTGCTCATTCGAAGCCGAACTCCATGTCAACTCGCAATTTCAAAATAAATCTGAGAAGCCAACTGCTGGGGTCATCTGTAGCTCATGGGGAGCGTGGTTGTCTCGCAACCACAAGGTACCCGCTCTCCCCACATGTCAAAGTGTCCTTGAGCAAGACAGTGAACCCTGTGTTGCTCCCCGGGTGCTTCACTGCAGCCCATTGCTCCTTAATAACTGAGGAGTATCATTATTATTACAGTGGTATAATGTATGCATGGGACACAAAAAGGAAGCAAAAGTCATCTAGGACAAATACAAAAATAATATATTCCTGTCATACACACACGTGGTCATGAAGTAATTTTCCTTCCGCCCTCTCAATTCGCTCCTTTCACTCACTCATGCACAAACACACTCACCTCTTCCAGTACATAAGACTTCACACAGAGAGAGATTGTGAATGGTCTGTCAGGCCAGGTAGGCAGTCAATAGCTCTCCGTCATGCCCCACAGTGTGTGCGTGCTTGTGTGTGTGCATGTTCATGTGTGTGGAGGGGTAAATGGTCTGCAGCCTCTCTCCTGGTCCCTAAATAATCCCCAGATAAGAATATTTCACACACATACACACGTGTGCATCCACATATGAAAGCTAGGGTTACTAATCTTGAACAGGCAGTAAGAGCAAGATAGACCATGAAGAAAATCCAACCATAAAACCCAGCCCAATGTTGCACTTAAGGTAGCGATCACACCCCAAAAGTCGCAGAATCTAGTGAAATAGTCTCCAGGTTACCAGCCATTCAGGCCTCCTTACAAATATACTGACGTAGAATTTTAACGTTTGCATATCATAATTAACATAATCAGCTAATATTCTTCTTTTACTGCTGTAAAGCTAAAAAATTTAGCTCAGCGAAAGTTCAGACAGGAAGACATTCGTTACAGCTGGTTCATTCACAAGCAGTCTCAGTCTTGCAGCGATTACTCCATTAGCTGATTGGGGGCGGGCACGATGAATGAACCAACCATTTAGAGGCAGCCCAGTTGTAAGCCTATCACAGCATTGTTGGTACAACTTTAAAATGTGTTCTCCTCTGCTGCTGTCAGTTGTCGTTTCAGCTCTGGTCATTGCAACCCTCCTCCACCCCAGGCTCCTCCAATCGGCATTACGGCAACGCTTCTTCGACACCACCACCTGTGTCTGGACACCATGGGGGGATTCTGCCTGCGCAGATATCAGCATCTCTACCCCTGGTTTATCCTACTTCAGGATGGAGTCCAATCGCCAAAAAGACTTTGCACTATTGCAATATGCTATTGTAATAAATTATTGTTAAACTCTAAATACCCGTCTCTCCTGATGCTTAAGAAGTGCACTTTATTTTATTTGGGCTGATTTATATTATTTAATAGGCTTATCACACTCCTGCAATAGCCGCACATACCAAATAGTTTTCCTGTTTTTTTTGTCAGAGCATTTATTATATTGTTTGCTGTCTGGATGTAAAGAGAATTTCAACAAATATAAGAAATCAGTTTTTTCTTTAAGCCATTCAGCACTGGTCCACAGAGACATAAGCACACTGAAACGGATGCATTCGTGTACAGGCTCCCTCCTATCGACACAATGTCCTTCCTGCAGCTTCAGTCGCAAGAGTATCTCTTTAGGTTTCTCAGCATTGAAATCTTCCAACTGCACAAGAACATGTAGACACGGAAATGCATATAATTACATAGAATAACTGCTGGCATGGAAGGAATTGGAGAGGGAAGTAAATGGAGAGAAAGTGTATTTCTATGAAATGGAGGGGTGGGAGTGTGGAGAGAGATGTCAAATTTTTCATTTTTATATCGAAACCTTCACCGTTTTACAAAAGCTGGATTGTAGCTTTCGTCTGTGATTTACAATAATAAATTATAATTCAACTGTTCACATTACCTAAAGATGAGTGCAGAAACTCAGCTATTTTCCTAAGTGCTTTAAACCTTAAGCAATGTACTGCTCTAGTACTGAGCTGTACTGCACATTAATGTTCAGATATACTGCACACAGAGTACGTACTCTTCTATTTCACTTCCATATTTGATTTGATTGGAAGTCTTTAGTCTATCATTAAAAGATGAACTTAACACATTTTATTTAGAAATCTTAAACCAAAGGAAGAAGATTATTGTTACTTTTGCATTGAAAATGCGTTAGGTTATGTTTTGAACGCCGTGTATTTGTATGCGTGCGTGCGTGTTATTCGCATAAGTAAAAAAGTATTAAACCGAATCGCATGAAATTTGGTGGGATGATTGGTTATTATCCGGGGACCATTTGATTAGATTTTGGGATTGATCGGGTCAAAGGTCAAGATCATGAAAAGGTCAAAATCTTCTTTGAATCGCATGAAATTTGGTGGGATGATTGGTTATTATCCGGGGACCATTTGATTAGATTTTGGGATCGATCGGGTCAAAGGTGCTGCCTGTTGCCAGGTGCTTGGTGTTGGAAGTGTATTCTCCAACAAGGATATTACTCCAACGCCATCATTCATTAAGATTTGGTTCACAGTAACTTTGAAGGGAGCTTTCAGATTCATGTCCACTCACTGACATGATTTCTCTTGCTTCCAACCGAGCATTAGAGAGTTTGCACCAAGGTGCTGCGCAGGCAGTGATTGGTTGTAATGACAACTAACAGTTGCGCAAAATCTACCTGTTAAGTTGTGTACTGACATGGAACACTCAGATAAATGTAAACAGGTGTACACTATATTCTGGTTCAATACAGTACACCTCGTGACTTGATTTCATCTCCCCGTATTATAATCTTATGTACAGTGTCTGGCTACAGTGAAGCAAAAACACAAACGCAAATATGACTGCAGATAGGTCATTGTGTTATAATTGGAAAAGTAGAAAAGTCTGTGTTTAGTTGATATTGATTTGTTTCATTCAAGTGTATTGCTCTCAAAAAAGACTTCATTCTAGGATCAGAAATATGTTTGTATTGTTGTGTGATGTATTTAACTTACGTTATATCTAATGAATTGTAACTGTGGTGAGAACCACACAACATGTTCTGAACACTTTCCATTAATATTAATCATTACATATAGGAATGTTGGTCTGGGCATGACGATGAGATGACAACAAAAGAGCGAGGACAGCAGTGACAAGGGGAAACGTTGGTTGTTATTGTAGTGAATTAGACTTATTGTGACATGTAAGGAAAACAACATGTATTCTTCTTGGTGGCTTTGGTTCTTTACCGCTAAGTTACTATAAGTTACTACGCTGCATTTCTTTAACAAATGGCCAGTGAAGAAATACAGCGAATTTTCAGTTTTTTTAATGTTTGGACTTTTAGGTCTGAAGAGGGAATTTGGGTTGGGTAACAACCTGGAAATTATTGACAGTAAATCTGTCATAGTCTGTTTTTTCCATTTGTAAGCATCTTAAAGGAACACACCATTACCAGCCGTAGTAAGACAAATGATTCATACTTTCAGATGATTAAATAGCAGCACATAGATATAGGATTATATCTATCAATAATTAACTGATACATCACGATGCAACATGCTTTAGCACATTGTGAAATTTGAAAGATACCTGTATTCAATAATTGTTGTTTACAGATCCCACATGCACACACCCACTATACATGGTTAAATATGCAAAACACCTAAAATAGTGCATGTTTGCTTGGCGTGACTAGTGACCTGGTTTGTGACAAGAGGGTAGAACATATTCACAAAGGCAGACCACATAGTTATAAACTCGAGACTCAAGTGAGATTGTAGATTCTGATATTTGCCCATGTCTGAAGTGCAAAGTAGGGTTCTGTATGTCCATGTACTTTCGGGCAAGCAAATTACTACAATATCCAATTGAAAATGTCAGCCTATTCCCCAGAGAGCAACAGACAGATAGCTTTACACATGATGATATGATAAGAGAGGAGAAGCCGGTAGGTAAGGAAGAGAGAGACGGATAAAATCAAACGAAAGAGAGAAAGAAGACAGGATCTAAAATAAAAAAATGAAATGGCTGCCTACCAAAACCTTCTTAGTGGCCTTTCCAGCTAGGTAAATAACTAGAATCTGGAAAAATAGCAACTGAAAGGTGTGTCAGCCGGCTGCCACCGTTGGGAACAGAGTCATAGATAGACAGGGTCTGGCCAGCTCGTTCAAAGGGCTTTACATCGCTGCCACATCTCTGGAGCTAAAAAAGATTTGATACAAATAGAGCATAATACATTCAGAGTGAAATTCATGACACCCTAAATATCAGTTGGCATCAAATTACTGATTGCAGCCACAGAGCTACATTCTGGCATCAGGAATGTGTCATAATAACATGGAAAACTGCCAGGCACACACTCCTTTAATGAATTGCCCTAACTGCCACTTTGGCCATTCAGGCAATAAGCCCTTACAGAGAGTTTACAAGTACTTAGTACAAAGCCCTAAGTCGATGCATATTAAAAGGAAAATTCAATTTGGATGAGAAGTCTGCTAAACCTTTAACATGCACGTTTTTACATCACGGTTGGTAAATTAGTCTGAACATTGTTGGGTGAATTCACAAAGAATGGACTGCATCTGCTGACAGCCCACTCACGATCTGCCTCGTCTCAAGGTCCAACTCACTAAAGATATTGCGCTGATGGTGTTATAGTGCACGCCCATACGCACATAAAGTCTTATTTACGTTTGTTTGCAATTATACTCAGAGCAAAGGTTGCTTTTGTCAATTGGACTGTTTTTGCATGAGGCTGATTAGCATAGGGGGGCAATTTTGCTCCAAATGTATGCATATTACAATATTTCAATATGGGCAAATACCAGAGGCGCAGTGAGACACTATTTGCTTAGAAGCACAGTTAGGGGAGCTTCACCCTTTGCAGGTGTTTTGAGGATTACAGCTTCTTGTCTTATTCTTTCAGGTTTAGCATCGCCAGAAGCCGCGCAATCCTTTTGTGAACTCGCCATTCAGTGTTCTTTGTCAGGCTGCTGAGCAGACCCGCAAAAGACTCAACACAAATCTCTGCTATCTTTATTTAACGACTGTGAAACTATTGTTTGAGTACTTTCGGTGCGGTGCTGTCAAGTCAACCCTCTCAACACCACTGAATGCTGAAGTTTGGGGGCTTTGGGTTTTTTTCTGGACTCGAGTCATAAACACAGTGGAAGCTGTCAAAAGTGCCAACAGCTGCATGGAGATGCAGTCTGACTCTCCAAACCGCCCGTGAGTCTCCATCTGCACAGGCCTTTGGTCTCTGCTTTGTTTTCCATGTTTGCCCACATTAACGCTTCAGTTTGACAAAGTCCATCTGGAGCACATTGAGCACTAAATTGTGTTTGCTACCTTAGAAGCCTTCTGCAGAGACCTCGTTATTTTCTGAAATATTTATAAACTCAGTATAGTCTTTCTATTTTTCTCTGATCTCCATCAGTCGATGAGAGGTTTTCTTCTATTGGAGAACATGCAGGGATGAATTGCTGAAGCTTATCTTGCTGGCGAATGCACTATTCAGTCTGTTATGAAATATAAACAAGTGTTTTACTTGTCAGCTGTCAAATAAATTATTGTCCACAAACCATTAACACAGATTTGCTTTCTGCTGGTGTTACTAGTGTAAACAAGAGCATCATCAAACAGAACCCTCTGGACACACAGGGCACCTATGAATAATGTGCAGTAAATGTCCTGTTAAACTGGATTGTAATACATCATACGGTAGCATATTTTAAGCCAAGACACATTCTATCGAGTGGTCAAATCTGGCAAATTGAAGTGTTTAATTTCCAAAACAGCTCTAAAAAGTGGATTGAAGCTGCTGCTCTCTTTCCTGGGGTCACAGAAAAATAGTTTAAAAAGCGGTCAAACGGCCACTCACTAATTAGCAAGAAGTTACATATGCGTGTTGTCATGTACACCTGGGATTGCGTGACAGCAGCTCCCAAGTGGGCTTCACAAAGAGGTATGGTACACAAATTAACAGATGTTCCACAGCGTAGAAAAGGCTTCAGTAATTGGCATTACAGATGGTTGTTGCTACCATTTGCCAGTGTCTTGACTCCCAAGCAAAAATTGTGAAGTAAACACAAGTATGACTCATTGTATGCCATGATATACACTTTAGCAGGGTGGATGGTGTAATTTTATGTCAATTTAAAATAATGAATATTTAGAAAATGTGCATGAAGAAGCATGGGTGACATGGTAAACAGACCCTTAAATAGTTTCACATTATTTCACCTAATCCGCAAGTGCCGGTAACACAACATCTCGCAAAGCTGGATGTTAACAATAATGGAGTCAAAATGCTTAGAAAATGTACTTTGCAAATGTTTTGCAAAAAATGAAATGCACTTCTCCCCTGTGTGAGAACTTAAGGATATACACAATGGGCTTGGAGAATAAAATGTAATTATCATTTTTGTTTGTTCACAATAAAACAAATACAACTTGATCAACTGCCACACAGTATTACATTGTATAAAAAGAAGCAATTTAAGAAGCATTTTGCATTCATAAGGCTCTATTGAACCGTCGACCTTCAAGTCTTGGAAGAGTCACAGCCTATGAACACAACACAGTCCAACAAGCATCTGATACATATTCAGAAAGCAGCCTGAAGCTCACGTTTTAAATCAAATAAAAATAATAAAGAATATAACAAAGACATTGTATAGATAAGAGTGGAACTTCACTGCTCTATCGTTAAGTGTGACACAAATGAAGTGAAAACACCAACAAGACAAACCAAAATACCTGTTATGTTCATTTTATATTTAATAAAAATGGGACAGTAGTCTGACACATAGATATTTCATATCTTGAACATATATTTATTTTGGAAAAACAGACTTTCTGACTACAAAAGGAGAAATAACAAACAGTTTTGCTGACACTGGCTAACTGTTTCCGTTCAAGATATCCAGATCAGGCATTTCAAAGTTGTGTGAATCCATCCACTGAGTATGTAGTTACACACTCTGAATTACTGCAATTCCAAAACAAAGATACAAATGATGTACATGTCTTTAGAGGGCTCCCAGAGCCTTGCGGTATTACATAGTGGATGGCAGTGGAGTGAATAACAATCATCTAGACCCCAGGGTGAGAGCCCATTGAACCCATTAGCCCATTAGTATCGGATAGAGGTATGTGTGTGGGGGGGTTATCATATGTTTAAAATAATATAATCCCAACACACTCAAAGAAATGACTCATTGGATGAACTCAATTAAATTGTTGGCAGGTTTTCCATCCAATAATTATATGCAACTCCAACTCAAATTTAGCACATCAGTGCAATAAAATGTAATTAAGTTAGTCCAACTCATTTGTATCAAATACATCTAAAATAAAATAACTATATTCATAAAATTTAATTAATTTGTGTTTGTCTAACTCAAAATATAAACTAACTAACTAACAAAATATGCAAACTCCTCACAGAAGGAACACCCAGACTGGGAATTGAACCCACGGACCTCTGGCTGTGAGGCGACAGTGCTAGCCACTACACCACCATACAGCCCTGAAAGTGTCTTCACCTCATATAAACAACTGATTTTCAGCTGGCGCATGCGCAAAGGGTAGTCCTCAATGAAACACATTTATTTTGAGTTGATATGCACACCATCTAACCTAAATAAATCTAATAAATGAAAGTATTCATACATTTTGTGTTACACCCATTCAATATAAATATCTATTTTTGTAATTCATTTATTTAAATGTATCAAACAATATTTAAATGTGTCACCTCGAAGAAGGGCTTGAATCGTTTTTTTGAGTGCAGGAAGAAATGAAGAGATATTACAATTGCATAAATAATAATGTTATAAATAGGATAATTCAGGTTTTCACTGAGCCAAACTGTCTTTTCATGCACTTCTTTCAGATGAAATCGCAATAGTTTTAAAAATTGTTTGTTTTCAAATGAGCTCCTAAAGAAAGGCGAGATGCTTCCCCCAACTTACTCTATGTTTAGAAACTATGGTACGCAAATTGTTCTGACTCACTTTGCCCGAGAGGAGGTCAAGGGCAAAGGTTTGCATATGGTAGTGGAGGACAGAATTCTCCCTACAAATATTTGGATTGAACACAGACATATAGAGGGAGAGGAGTTGAGAGGTAGAGTTGCTTGTTTAACGGTAAGGAGAAATGCACTTCTGGTGTGAACAGCATGGCCGCAGCCAGATATGAGGTCAGGTCACCGAGGTCTGGGCGCTGGTTATTATTACCTGTCTCTCTGCATTTGACTTGCGTGAAACTGACAGCTATCACTCAGACTGATGTCTGTCATGAGAGTTTGTGGCACACAGCTGTGTCACCAATGCACTCTGTGCGCCCGACAGCACGTGTTCACGGTTTTTTACACAAATGCTGTATGGAAAGTTAAATTGTACTTGGTGATTCATGTTTTTGTTCGAAGATATTATGGGAAATGATTGCTGCTCTGTTCTGCAATTATGTAAAACCGTTTTTATGTTATCTCGGATTTCTACAACCAATGAGATGTTCATCTGCTGAGGTGCATTCCACAGCTGACCACCAGTTGTGCGCATAAGTTAGACATCAATAAGTGTTTCACATACTGTACATGAGATCAACCCAACCATAATTAACCATAATTAATCTTCTGGTTTCTTTCGTGTTCTGTCCCAGAATAAATAAATAAAATAAATTGAGCAGAATTGCTATTACATACAGTATATATATATATATATATATATATAGATACTATAATATATATATATATATACAGTATATATATACATATATACAGTATATAAATATATATATACTGTATACACACACATACTGTGATAAGTTATCACATTAAATAATAATACATAATAAATACATTATAATTCTAAATTTGTTACAATATAAAACAAAACAACAACCTAAAACAGCGCAATAAGATTGTACGTTATTTTGTGCTGCCTTAGGCCTACTTGTTATTAAATCGCCGATCTATTAATCTCTCACAAACTTATTACACCCTTCTTTATTTTCTTTCTTATTTTCCATGTATGCTTAGTGGGTTTTAATGTGAGTGGGAGAATTCTAAAATGAAATTAGCAAAGTTCCCCTCTCTCCTTGGAAGCCGTTGCATATACAAAAGAAAATCTCTTCTCATGCTGTTTATGATACACTTTCACTCGAGCTTATTTCTTTTCACCCCTCCCATCCTGTGTCTTTTCCGACCACCCTCCAACCACCCACCACCACTCTTATGCTTGCCAGCGCTTTGCTTGAGCTGTTAATCTAAATGTTTTGGTCCAGATTAATGTTTTCATGTCTTGGAACCCTCACCAAACGTTTTTTTTCAACAGATCTAGTGCCCTGTGCCAATGTGTGCACAGACCAAGCGCATAATGAGATGTTTTGGATGAAGCAACGACACATAAAGACAGATATCACAAGACACGCGCACACACACACGCACGCACTCACACACACACACACACACATGTGTACCATTTTTGTCTTGCCTCCCTCTACATTTACATTTGTCAAGTGAAATAAAATGTTAAAGTGCTACAAAAACGTCTCCCAGAATTAGAAAAGGTAGACTGAAGCTTTTACTGAATACACAACTACACCAGAATGGAAACAATGATCAATGCTGGACAGGCTGATATTGTTGCTAATGTTGGCAATAGTTCACGCTGTCTAAAGGCAAGAAACATATTTGGCAATGAAATGCACTAACTATGAAAACCGTCAGTGGGTGCTACATGAAATGTGTTGGCAGGATATTTCACAACCAACATTTGGTCTCAACAAACATTTTAGGATGTCAAATTTGACTTTTCACCAATCAACAATTTAAAAGATTTAAATTTACATGAAATACGTCAGTAGAAAACAAGCTTTCCATCTCTTTGTCCCATCAGTATCCATACCTATCCCTAAAGATCCTGAAATCATCTTGCAGCAATTCCAAATCCTCGAATCAAGACATTGCAGTCATTTTTTTGGACGTACCATTGTACAAGACTTTTTCAGTCTGTCCAATAATGTAACCATGGACCCTCTTCAGTCACACATTTAGTTAGCCCAGCCAGCTCAATACACTTGTGGGTCTGCTGTATTAGTTCATCTATTTTTTATCCCAGTAATTAAAGGGCTACTCAGGATGACTTATTCTCTGTGTCATTGATAATCCATGGCGCCTCAGGCTGGTTTATGTCTGTAGTGACCGGATGGACCCCCTGGATGGACTCCTCCTGGTGTTTTTTTATTCAGTTTTGAAAATGGGTGTTGGGCATAGGGGAATATGAACATATGTCGTTTTAGTTGAGGGAGGAAAAGAGACATGTAAGGTAGCTGGGTGGGCTGTTCGAGGAAAGAGTCAAAATAAAAACATTGTTGTGTCGCCTTGTTCGTTAAAGCCAATCAGCATTTGATGCTCCGCCTGACATCACTGACGTCACGCTGTTGTTGAATCAGAAACGATGGAGGAAAAGTTGATTGTCTGGAAGCGGCCGTCATCTAGACGCAGTTCCTGGAGAAGCTGTGTGCGGCTACGGATAAGAATAAAATATATATTATATTATATACTATGAACCCAGACACGAGGGCTTGATGGTCTGACGTTTGTGGGACTTCCACAACACGTACAAAGCAGAAAGACGACATTGTTGTCTCTCTCTCTCTATCACCCTGTGGCAATATGCCTGTTTGACGTGGCCACTTGGTTGCCAGGTCCGATCAGTTATACGTCCCTGAATCGGTGAACTCTCAACCAGGACCGGTCTGCTCAGAGCTGCATGAAGCACACCCCTGTGTCCCTCACTGGTACACTCTACCTTCATAATTGTGTCACTTTGTGTGTGTGTGTGTGTGTGTATATGTGCCAGTAAGCCAGTGTTTAGATACACTTATGTGTAAGTATTGCACAAGGAATAGAGGACAGAAAAACCCCAAAACATGATAACAAAGGACTACATGAGAAAACGTGTTTATGTATGTGGCTGTGTTGCTATGTTCATTTCTCAAGCTTAGCAAAGCATAAACAATTAATACAATGTGGCAAGCATAAGTGACTCATCATAGATGTGGTGGGTGTAGCAGGGGCTAAATCCATACATGAAAGTGCAGGGGAAATGTGCACCACTTCTTTCATTCAATTTGCACTCACAATCTGTACACAATTACACCTGATTAAAGTTAACAGCTCATTATGCCTTCCAGTTGCATTCGTTGAGTGGAGGAGAGTTTAAAAGATCAACATGTTCAGAAAAGACATTTAAATGGAGTGATTGTTAAATATAAATACTTGAGTGAAGCAAAGTGTCCAAATACATTTCCTTTGAATGAAGACAGCAGAAGTCATTTAAAAATGTAAAAAGGAAAAAATGGGACCTCTATGTATA
Organism: Pseudoliparis swirei; assembly: GCF_029220125.1. NCBI lineage: Eukaryota > Metazoa > Chordata > Actinopteri > Perciformes > Liparidae > Pseudoliparis > Pseudoliparis swirei. The sequence goes on from NC_079403.1 coordinate 13,314,828, forward strand.
ACACTGCATCTTGTAAAAGTGCAGTCACCAAAGTGCATTAGGAGCTCACATTTATGAAGCTGAAACTACAACACATGTTTGTGCTTTGTATCATTACCACTTTGTTTGTAAAAATGGGTTTGTTCAGTTCATTCATTTGTCATTTACTTTTGTTTGTTATATTTGCACGTTAGGTTTCCAAGACATGAAGCAATTACTAACTTAAAGTGTCCAACAGAACACACTCCACCATACTGTTCTCCTATTATTGGGACAGCACATCCTGATGATGCGTAGTATTCCTCAAATAATGGCAAAACTCTGCTTCCAGGCTGCACAATATGTCTACAAAGAAGGAGCAAACATATTAGCAAATCTTTCCCTGAGATGTCTTCGTATGTGATTATTGCTTTTTATTGCACAAGAGAAAAAAGACTATGGTGCCAATTGGATTTCCTTTCAGAGCACTGAGGTTGTTGTGCAGTGCTCTTTACAACAGCGGATTATTCATTATATCCCATGGTTCCCTTCGGTGGGAATGGCTTTCATTTCAGAGCCCATTAAAATGCCATCACACACAGACTATAGTGAGATTTGGCTTATTAGTTATTGACTATGTTGGTATCAAAGGAGCTCAAACAGAAACACAAATGCAAGGATAGTCTGCTTCAATAACACTGTTATCATAAGAAAGGTCAGTACCACAGGGTTCTTAAAGTGCAGCACATTTGGTGAAACACAACTTATTGATGATAGGATTATATAAATTATCAAACCGATACATTTCTCCAAACCCTCCTTGCTCTGTCTGCCGCTACTCCTGAGTTCAAGATAGGAAATGCACTCAAGCCAACACGGTACTTCTGCGGTCCAGTTAAATCGCTAATCCTGATTCTTAACACCTGTCAGTAATCCATAGTTATTTATTCTTAGAGGTTTAGTCTGATGATGTATGAGACAGCCAGATACGAGTCAATGGTCAAGGTCGGCTACAGCGCGGTGCCCCCAAAGCCCTTGTGTGGGATTCAATATTCCGCTCCGACACTTCAGCAGGGAAAATGCTTGATGGCAGAGCAACTTCAAATGAACCTTCTGTTTGAAGGGCTGCAGTTGTATCAATGTGTCACCATTTTGTCAACTGTATGAAATGATATAATGTCTAAACAGGAAAGGATTGGATTGGAATCCACAAGTGACGATAAAATGTGTCAAAACAATTATTATAAAGAAACAAACATTTCTAACTGGGCTGCAACAATGAATCAATAAAATCGCTAAAAATCGATTATTAAAATAGTTGGCAATGAATTTCATTATCGATTCGTTGTGTCGCGTGATTATTATGTTATGAACCCAGACACCAGGGCGTTAGATGTTACAACGTGTGTGGGATTTCCACAAGTAGCATAACGTACTTGTGGAAATCCACAAGTACGTTATACTTCAACATATTACGTTCAACATATTAGTTCTGTTTTAGGATTTCCAATATTTAGCGTGTTGCTCGTGAAATACATGGTATGCCAAGTAATCTGTTTCAGTTTATCAGATACATAATCATCATTTCATGTTTCATGCTGCTCATCTTATTTACATATATAGGTTGTGAGCATTAATCGAATTCACTCTCAAAACTCTAGTTTTTGAGCCTTATTAGAAAACAAAAGGGAGCTACAATTGTTGTTATAACTTATATTACCTCCAAATATTGAAACTTATATATCTTCATAGATTTGATACTGTAATTGCAAAGAATTCAGATTTGAGAAGCAGATCTGATATTGGACTTAGATTCTTTAAAATGTATTTTAATTAGGGCTGTCAGCGTTAACGCGTTAATCTATGCGATTAATTTGGCCACGATTAACGCACTAAAATATTTTAACGCAATTATCGCAACTTTGTTTACTTCCGGTGTGCGTTGAAGTTTTTGCACTCCTCTGAGTGTCAAACCGCGGCAGTCCGCCTCCTTCCTCCCGTCTGCTCCTCGATATTCACAGAGAAACAGAGGGCGACGTGTCGGTGACGCGGGGCGGAAGGTGCAGGTGACTTTTTTTTTCTTTTCTCCGCCCCGATGCGCGTGCAGACACGCCGGCATGGAGCTCTGCCGCGCGCGAGACGGAGAGCCGAGAAATGTTAACGCGACACGTCGAGACAGAATAACATGCTGAATATATGCTGATAGAATGGTGGGGGAAACACTGGGATGTGTCAGATGCAAAAGCCTTTAAAAGGTGAATTTAATTTTTTTTGTAAAATCGAGAAAATGAGCCTAGACTCCAGAGGGTTAACATTACATATTTGTCAGTTTACCAAGGCCACTGGTTCTGTTGTTCAATGTTAAAGATGACAGGACCAATGGGGTCTCAAATACATCTTTTCTTACTTATCTGGATGTTTCACTGAAGAAACAATTTATCATCCACGATATTAAATACCTCGCTGGCACTTTATAGGTAGGAGCCTCTTTGAAAACATAGCTCTGTGTGAAGTTTTGTCTTTAAAAAAGAATACAATTAAACAAGTGTCTAAAATACACGCTATCTGAAGTGATTACTCGTTCATTTGAGTCTTTAGAAGAAAAAAAACCTTTTAATCGCGATTAAAACAACAGCTCATTGAGCTCAGCTTCCTCTATCTGTAAGGAAAACCACCATATTGAACAGGCAAGTTAATTGGGTACGTGTCTTTTCAGTGCATGCATGTGTAATTTTAACACACGTGCTACACACGTTTTTGTATCTCGCTGCTTCATTTTTCACCTTCTCTTTCATTCCCTTTCCCCCTATCCATCTCATTCTGCCCATCAGAATATATTGTTTCTCAGCCAGGTAGACTTTCAGGCTGACAAAGGGCTGCAGTGTCGTGGCGGGAGTAATATTATGAGCTTCAGTTGCCAGATTGGCAACAAATCTTCTTTATGAGCACTCAGGAGAGAGAAGCTCAACATTTCTCCCTGACTACTAGAGGAAATGACTGAGGCCCTTTCAGGCCACAACAACAGCCAGTGAGTCACTGATCACTCTAATATTGACCCACTGTGCACATATTAACAGTAGAGGAACTTGTTCATGTCTCTATATTTAGTATTTCTTTGTATTTTAATGTTTCTCTGCTTCCTTCGAATGTTTCTGTTCATATTTGCAGTATACATTGAGATAAGGTGCATGTGCACAAGAAAGGACAAGCACACAGTAAATATGGTTGTACTCTGGGAAATGATTAATTAATACAAATGTTATTTTGGTCATTTGTTGTATTTTGACACACACACACACACACACACACTCTCACATACTAAGACGCACAACATCTAGGAAATTGCAAACGCATTTGTGTTGCATTAAATTTAATCGGTGTGGTTCTTCTCTATGTATGATGTACCGGAGACAATTTCACACTTGGGATCTCAAGCTACACTTTATCATTGCAGGGAGGAAGGTCTGTGTGTGTGTTTGGTGTTGCAGCAAGAGGCATATCGCGTTCTGAAAAGTGAAGCCATTGAGTGTGTGCCATAAACTTGCATTCTACTACCACTACTTGTACTTTTCCTACAAATCATTGATTTATTACCTCAGTAACTATTGTAAACATGAGTTTATGGTCTCAATCACAAGTCTTGTTCAATACTGCATGATGTTCATTTAATAAATTATGGTCGCATTTAGAACAAAATAGATGATCAATTACCTTGTGATTGGAAAGTCACTAGATTTATGGATTGAGAAACAGGAAATACTCTACTAATAATAATCAGAATACGCAATTTCAGTTTATGCATTTCAAGTGTCCTCTCAGAGTAGACATGGGTATAAATGTTTATTGAAGTGGTATTTTCCAATCATTACATTGACATTAACATACAGTCATAATGATTCTTAAAGGTATTATGTTAATATGTTCTATCATATTCTGTGCAACTGTGTATTAAAGTAATTCAAGTAATCATGGGCTTTATCTAGCCTAAATGAATTCACTTGCTCAAGACCAGTTGTTAATTGGAATCCAGTAGTGTAATTGAGGGTATATGCAGGTATAGATTAGCTATCCATTTAACTTTGGCCATGATAGACTATGCTTATCAACCTAATTAGAACTGGCACGGACTGGCAGCCAAAGAAGTCCTCGACACTGCAGCTGCCCCGGATGAATAGCCGTACAGCCTGCCCATTTTCCACATACTGTAAACTGCTTCGTTGTCATGTAACCACCGATTATCCCAATACTCTGACACTACACAGTCTTTTCCTATAACAGCCGGTCAAAATTCAAATCAGCTCTCTTTGGCAGAACAAGGTGTGTTGAACAAGGTTAATATTTGTATACAGTCAGCTGATATTGATACTGATATTTTTGGACTAGATATAGGTTATTACCCAGTTTACTCCAGTTTGTTTTGTGTCTTGAACAGAGAATGAGAAAGAGAGAGCAACAGAAAGGCAAAGATGGGGAGATGTTGACAGTATAGAAAAGGAGGAAGAACTTAAATATATCTGCAGTATCAAAGTGTGGCACATTTTTGGAGTACCGTAATAATTTTTTTTAGGATAATCTGAGTTCATTCTGAGTCCAATAAACAAGTATCTGACTCTGCTGCTGATACCCAGCATACACATGCATGCTGCAACAGTACACAATCAAAAACACACTTGCAAGCACACACACAGTATTTGTTCCTGTTTGATGCACTTACATAGAATATGCATGCACACACACACACACACACACACACAGACAAACACATACACATATGCACGATCATGCAAAGAGAAGCCCAGCAGTAATTCGAGGTGAACTCTATTTGCTAACGACCTTCAGCTTCTAGACCCACGGCAGGCTGACAAATTAGGGTTCTCACTCCTAGCCATGCAGGGGCTTCCACAGGTTAATGGGAATCAGGGGGCTGCGTCTGTGTGTGTGTGTGTGTGTGTGTGTGTGTGTGAGAGAGACAATGTCTTTGCTCGTGTGTGTGACTGTGTGTACATCTATACTGCCAGGCTAATGGAAAACCAAGCTGTGCTAAGCCCCTGCAGTGGCAAGGGTTCGCTAACGGGGATTTAGCATTGTTTTCTGTGTCAGTAATACCTGGCAGCCTTTACAGGAATTAGCATTGTTCATGGCCAAGCAGTACAAAATGCGGCTTATGGCGGTTAGCTGTGTTTGTGCTGTGGCAATAAAGCGCTAACTATGTTTGCTTATCATGTATTAACTGATGTTAACAATATCCGCTGCTCTCAGATGAGATTATTACCTTTGCTGCTAATGGAGAGGATTAGAAATTAGTTACATTTGTAACAGAAACACTGCCCAGTCGAGGCGATATGGGAAGGCTCGGCCGGTTTTCACACTCATGCTCTGTTCTGTTTATTCCTCTTGAACTTCTTCCTATTAATTCTCATATATTCTGTGCTATTATTCTTCATCTCTGCGTTTCTCTTTGTTTCGCCCTGTTGCCCCTTGCTTCTTGTCACACTCTTTCACCTACTGTTATCCTGCCTGCCATCAATAGCATCTTTTCCCTCCCCCTCTACAAATCTGTGCTGCTCTGTCTTCCATTTTAGTTTTTTTCTCTTTCAGAAACAGGATGTGGTGGAAATGGATTGGTTCTGAAAGCCGATGAAGAGGAAGGAAAAACGAGCGAATGCTCGGAGAGAAAAGTTCGAAGGATAGAAACCGTTGGAAAATAGGAAGAGGCAGCAATGAAAAACAGCATGACAATTGTGGGAGAGGAAGAGTGCTGATTCCTGAACAAATTTATTAACAATGAATAACTGATGAAATGAAGACTCAAATCTACTTCTCTATTTCAAGTCCATTTTCTCATCAGAGTTGTTACAAAGGACACTACATCTTCGTTTCCATACGTCTGGATGAATCATTTCCTTCATGACAGGAGGTTTGATGTTTATCCAAACTGCAGTAATCATGTTCACCCAAACTGCAAGCCACTGTCACCTGCACCTCCTCACCAAACAGCTCACAGTGGCTGCTTATTCTTTCGCAATTCTCCTCTAAAATAAAAACTCATATCCAACTCTACCAAAGTACAAACTACCAAATAGCAACTAATCTCCGGTACTAGCCCAACATTTACTGAAGCTTTATCACCATAATAGCCTTCCAGTGGTTTTCACGTGAATGCTTTACAAGTGGATTAATCAGTAGACTTCATAATGATTCAAATGAATTACTAAACTGAAAGCTTGCTGGTAATTTATTTGATGACATTGAAACTCCAATCCACAATGAGTCCCATGTTACACACAAGACTTGAGTCCCATGTTACTACAATAAATACTTAGGGCTCATTCTGGTGAGCCTTGGAGAGGGCCAGAGACTGGCCCTGTTCCCTGGCAGGACCATAATATTGTGGGTCAGTGCAGTTATCCCCTGCTGTGAAGTCGCAGTAATGGCACTACAGTGTGCCAGCCATAACGGATAGGACAAATGGTGAGGTGGAAGAATAGAAATACACACATACAATCACATCCAGAACAATACACCAAAGAATGACATCAAAGAATGACCAAAATAGCACTGTATTTTGGACATTACAGAGCAAAGAAGGGAAAACAAATTAGGTCCAAGAAAGACTTAAAAACAACAGAAAAAACCCAAAGCAAAGCTATATTTTGACAATCCACAAACATCAGACTTTCATCTTTTAAAACGTGTACAGAGACATTCATTTTTTGCTGAAATATTACTTTGGTAATTAAAGATGATTAATTCTGAAACACCACTCTGAAGGGGGACTCATGTGAAGAGTAGTTTGTTTCGCTGCTCATTAGCAGTGCAACCGTGCAATATGCAAAACACACGCTGGAACAAGGAGCTTGAGTCTGAGGCTTTGAAAAAGAGGCTTTAAATTATTAAAAAGAATGAAATTACAATTAGTCTCGCTAGTTTTTTAATGATAAAAGGCAGTAACTTCTTATCAATAATATATCTTATCAATAACGTATTTAGACGGTTTAATGTAATTGCTATTTTGTCATTCTTTGGTCGAGGCACAATGCATTTTTTAAATTAACAGCATGGCATATCATTAGTTGGCAATATTGTCCTGTTTTTTTGCCTTTCATGTGAAATTAGTCCCACTACACAAGAAAACTGCAATTTCTCTCTGACATTTTCCACATGGAAAAGGCATGAAATGAAAGCCGCCGTGATGCTATTAGGGGTCTGGAATTAATGGTCTCAACATCCACTAACTGAAAGTCATTTATTTTAACCAAACCATGATCTGAACCAATTGTCATTGTGGATGCACACATGTAATACATGTCTTTTTGTGGATTTACTTAATGTCTTTTTGTTGTTTTTAGAATTTCAATTTGTTTTTTTAAGAATATGAACTGCCATAGACTATTTGATTTTCTGTAATAAAATGTCATTGCTCAAGTGGACTGGAGAATATTACTTGTCAAAGACAAAAGTAAACATATCATCTGCTCTCAAGTGTCAGCAATTTAAAATGCAAAACTCGTAAAGCAATTGATGATTCAGTAAATTGATGCTGTATATCTGTGTTTGTTTATTAGGAGTTTGGAGAGGCCTTTTCCCAAGTCCCAATGTGAACATGCACACAATCTATAGTATACTAGAGTGTGGATGCACAGGATGCATGCACACACACACACACACACACACACACAGACACCAGTCTTCTCTTATTCTACCTCTTACTTGGAAAATTTCACTTAGGCTCAGAGATCTGTAAAAATAACTCTTATTATTTAAATAATGGTAACTCATTTTTATGTAATTAATTACCCCCCCTCCAACACACACACATTTCTTCCACAGCTTTATGAGGTGACGTATTGTGAGTAAGCATGTGTTTGTAACTGACACATTTCTGCTTGTGTGTCTATCACAGAGCCATCCTTGTTTCAGCTCGCTGCTCTGAATTGCTCAGTGTGTGTGTGTGCGCGTGTGTGTGCGTGTGTGTACGTGTGTGCATGTGCGTGATTGATGGAGCTGCAGTGGTACTGCAGTGAGAGACAGAGGCTGGGTCAGATCACAGGAACAGTAAATGCTGAGCGGTGGGCATTGGGAGGGGATAGAGGGTACTACAGGGAAGTGCAGAGGACTGAAGATAAAGGAGGAGAAGAGAAGGTTGGCAAAAGACAACAGGCCACATGTACATTAATACTCTTAAAAACAAGAGGGTTTAGGTCCCAGGACACATCTGTTGTAGCTCATAAAAAAGTAACAAGTAGACAGAGACAGCTAATTTGCTGATGCATCAGATAAGGGACGTAGCTAGAACAGCAACGTTGGCTCCGTTCCACAGGAAGTTAACAAACACATGATATTGATGTGATACAACGCGCATCATCTGTAAAGGAAATTAAAATACACACCATACACCTGCGATCGACTGTCACGAATTCCACACCTTCCTAGTTAGAGTCATCCTGCTTACATGTTTAATTAACTCTCCTGTCATTCCAGATCCTGTCATCCTCACCTGATTGTTCCTCATTCCCTGCACCTGGTCCTCACGCCCTTCTCACCTGCAGCCCATCCCCTCATTAGTCCCTCACTTCCACTGGTCCTCTGCCAGATTGTCTTGTGTGTCACCGCCAAACCTTCCAGCGTTATTAGAGTTTCTTCTTGACCTGCCTGTTACGACCCTGTTTGCCTGTTTACCAGACTCAAGATTTTGCCTGCCCCTTTTTGGATTTGTTGCCCTGTTGGACTGACTACCTGGTTTTGACCCTGCCTGAAACATACAGTAAACTGCCTCCTCCTGCTTTCCGGTGTTTGTCGTGCTTTTGGGTTCCAGTACCTGTAACCCTTACATCGACCAAGTTCCAAAGCTCCCTTTTTTAAATTCACTTTCAGAAAGCAATTAATTTCACCTTTCACAAATGGAGTCACAAGGACATTTAAAGGTGCAATGTGTGCGACATTGGCCACATGCGCCAAACAAATAGGGGAAGGTATTTCTCCTCTTCTGGGTCCATACATTCCAAATGTAAAGTCATCGGTTCTAATCAAAATTATCTCTCTCTTTCTCTCCCTCTCCCCCTCTCCCTCCCTCCCTCTTTTTTTGACATTCTTGTCTCTCACCCCCACCCCTCCTGAGTCCATGTGCTCACCACTAAAGAATTACTATTCACAGCACGTTGTGGTAGTAACAGAAGAGGAAGAAGGAGACTAAAGAAATTGAGAATAATGTTTTAGCAATGAAAGAGGGGATTGACAATGGTCCAGTACAGTATGTAGACCTTAGGGAGCCTTTGGGAACTCAAAGTTCTTCGATACAACTTTCAGACTCTAAATCCCTAGAAGAGAGCTGGGGAACCGATTTAACATTGACTTTTCTTTTCAGTCTTGAAATGGTGTCATGCTTTTGAGTTGCAGGGCTGTTGTATTTTCTCAACTCGTTCCCTTGTCTAATCACACTGGACACTGAGCAGGCATACACTAGCATGTAAAAGGAAACTTCAGAATGTGTCAAAAACTGAAATACAAATGGGAAAGAAATGCACCCTACGTCCACATCAATCTAAACCAGAATACACTTACTTGACAGCTGGTTGATTTTTGTTGCTGTATACTTTTTGTGGACATTTAATTTCCGAAATCTGCCTATCGTCCATTGCTGAATAATGATAAGCATCCTATTATGAAAAAGCTTGTATGGCTTGTATGCTGGAAATGGGCAATGAATTATCTACTTTGGAATGATGTTCACTCTGTCGACTGGGTGTGTGTCTGTGCATCTTTCTTGCTGTTTAAATGCATGTAATGTTTGTGTGTGTGTCTCTGTGTGTGTTTGTGTGTACATGTGTATGTGTGTGTGTGTGAGAGTGTGTGTGTGTGTAGAAATATGCGGATCACATCCTTGTCATAAACATCCATCATAGGAATATAGCCGCTGGTGAACGTTTTAGGATCGCTATTCTCTAGAGAGGGAAATAGAGGACGGGCGATAGGCTAGAAGGTCAAAATGTACATAGCATGCATGTGGTTTACACTGTTATATACATCCATCTGAAACTTCAAGTTCAGAAGCAGCCCTGGAAAATATTTCAATGGCAAGAGCTGATACAGGTAACAGAAAATGAATACATAACTGATTAACCAAATCTGCTGTTTATTCAAGTAACCAAAGAAATTACAACTTACAAGGTAGCTATAAAACAAGAAACAACTAAATCTGAATCAATTGATCAGACACGCAGCTGTGAAGCGCAGGTGTGCAATGTAAGAGAAAGAGTCCACTGAGTGAAGTAGAAACAGCATTGTGTTCTCTTGTTGTTTGGAAGAGAGAATAGCGATCAATGACAATCTAAGAAGTGACATCAGTACCCCTTTCACTTCTAATCAACTAAACATGATAACACAGCCCCAGTCAGTGATGGCTGCATAGTTTTCCTGCTCAGGGAGTTAGTTTAAGAAACCTAATTAGTGGAGACAGGGAAACACTGATGTCTACAGAAGAGATAAACACAAATAACAACACAACAGTAATTTAAAGGTTAAGCCTAGAAAGAGGTTATTTGGAATGCAGAAAAAAAGTTGTATTTAATCTTGATATGGGAGGACATAAAGGAAGAAAAGGACAAGCAGTTAGATGCGGGGGACAACACTATCTGCGCTCACAGCCCCCCCAAAGACACAAGTTGTATCCGACCATTCCTTTGTGAAATGTAGAGTGAAATATCTTGCTAAGGAGACCCAAGTATATTTCCATTGGAAATGGTGGATCAAATCAGGGAAGAAAGTAGACTGAACATTTTCATTTTCAGAAGGTGTCATGAGCTGATATTGTTATCTTTATAGACTCTGCTGGAAGCCGAATGCACGCTAACATGACAGCACGCTACCATGCTCGGTGTCAAGGTGAACCCTGATGTTTAGCAGGTGTATTGTTTACAATGTCCTCCCCCTTAGTTTAGCACAGGGGGTCAAACTCATTTTCACCGTGGGCCACATCAGCATCATGGTTTCCCTCAAAGAGCCGGTTGTAACTGTAACACGATAAATGGAACTACTCCCGAACATATTGTTAAATAAATGTCTTTGCATTTGATGATTGATTATTTAAGTACAAACATTTTGTACATGTATTGATATTATTTATATATATTTCTATTTATATATATATATATATAAATATCTTTATAACATAAATCCATTTATTTGAGGGTTAAGAAACTTGAGATCAAACTTTAAAAAAATAAAACGCACACCTGTTATTACATAAACTTTAGTCAAAGCTTTTGTGTCACAGACTCACAGTTGAGAAGGCGATATCTCTGGTCCAACAAATAATTGTGAGCTGCTAAGAACATGTGTACCAGATGTGGTCTGGGGCGCACCTGCTCACACACGTGCACTGCGAGGAAGCTTGTGGGATTTTTAGCCGCAATGAAGCTAGCTGTCACAGCAGCAGCATTTTGAGCTTTAGCTTTTCTGGATATATTCTGCTACGATTGCAGTCTGCCTTTTAATTCTTGGACAATTGTATATCTATATTGTATAGCATTAAAACGCCGATGTGAACCGTAGTCCCTCATCACCGACACTGCCTCTAAACACAGAAAGAAGACTTCCCGTTTTTTCTCCCTGAAGCACAGACATGTATTCGCTTTTCCATCTTCTGTAAATTGCCTTCCCTCTGCAACAATCTCTCTCTTCTTGGACATTTTGGGATTATTTGTCGATATTTCTCAATTTAGTCACTGCGTTCATTCGCCGGGTCACAAAATCAACATGCATTGTGGGAAATGTAGTGTTTGGCGATTGTGCACTGTAAAGCAGCATAGATTTTAATGTTAAAACAATCATATGCCTTTCAAGCTGTCCCGGGCCACATCAAATGACGTGGCGGGCATTAGTTACAGTTTTTCTTTTGTAATAAACCAAAGTACAGGATTAATTGAAATTTGGACCTGGTAATGCATTCACTTAAAAGGCAGGGGATTGCTGAATACGAAGCTTAGAGTGTTACAGTAGTCAGGCACTGAAGTCACGTTCGTATTGGCTGATTGGCATGCGCTGTATGCAATAGGATTCAAAATCACTGGCTCCTTCTCGGCTGTGTAACATCCAATCATAACCATGCAGGTGTACAGTGCAGACATTATAACCTGTCACTGTCACTAATATTATATATAATACTATATAATATGTCAACCCTCTGGATCATTGTGTTCTAGAATCATTTAGCAATACAATTTAAAAACGATTTAATTCCTTTTACAACTTGACAGATGGCGCAGTGATAAAGCAACATGCGAAGATTGCTCTAGAATTCATCCCTTTGAGACGCAGACACAGGGAGACGTTAGAAACAGCTGCAGCTTTGAGAAAGTCTCTACGGCTGGAAAACCACTCTCTGGTAGAGGGAGTATACACAACTCTCAAATTACATTTACCTTCATGGACAAGAATCATATGTTGAATTAGAAAAGTGGGCTAAATGAAGAATACCAAAAAACAACAGGCTGAGATTTTCGATTTTTCATTGCGTTTCCCATTGGACTTCTTACACTAATTAAATACTTGTGCACCAAAATATCTACTGAACATACCATACAGGAATACGAAAGATGGTTTGTGTTGTACACATGTGCCTTTGGAGTACAGAGCATGTTGGCCTACATGCAAACACATCTTTGCATATCTGAAGTTAAGCATACATTTATATGAAGCCAGTACACAAATACCTGGCAGATATAATGGCTGGTTTAAGATTTAGTGGAGCCGATCAATATTCAGATATGCAGATGGTCCGTCCTCAGTTCTGATTACATAATTGTGAATATTTGTATGTAATATATATTTGGAAATGGAGATGAAGATGGTTGAAGGTAGTTGTCTTTTTACCTTCGCATTGAAAATGCGGAAGGTTATGTTTTGATCGCCGTGTATTTATTGATTTATTTATTTATTTGTATGCGTGTTCCTCGCATAACTAAAAAAGTATTGAACTGAATCACATGAAATTTGGGGGGATGATTGGTTATTATCCGGAGACCATTTGATTAGATATTGGGATCGATCGGGTCAAAGGTCAAGGTCAAGGTCATGAAAAGGTCAACATCTTCTTGAAGCGCATGACATTTGGTGGGATGATTGGTTATTATCCGGGGACCATTTGATTAGATTTTGGGATCGATCGGGTCAAAGGTCAAGGTCACAAAAAGGTCAATATCTTCTTTTTACCATAGCGCGGTCAATTTGTATCCAATTGCATGCAACTAATGCTAACATTTTCATAATTCAATGCCCAATCTTGTGATATGCGAAGGTATGCGCTCTACCGAGTGCCCATTCTGGTTTTCTATAGATTTGTAATGCCATCTGATCTTCTAGGTTTTGATTTTGAGGTTTCCTTTTTAAGACACGGAATTATGCAAAATGATGTTCATGAAATCAAAGAACAAGCTTGAGTCCAAATAACTACCACCCCTGAAGCAATATTTGTACATAAGCAGCATCACATCCGAATAAAGGCCATCATATTATTACTAGGGCTGTGAAACGATTACAAATGTTAATCAAATTAATCACAGGTTTCTGTGGATTAATCATGATTAATCACATATTGCCGATGTTGGAGGAGAAAATGTGTCAACAGTTGTCTCTCCCATCTGTCTATGGGGGATAATCTAATCCTGTGTGGGGTCATGTGAAAAGGTCACAAACCGATGACTTGAGGTGATGGACCAACCGGAAAGGTCACTCAAATGTTGGGGGGTTGCAGAATAAACAGAGCCGTCAGGGATCTCCACTTCCTCTTTAGTGGCAACAGATGGACTCTGGAATGTGTACGTCTCGGCGAGATGTATAAAGAAGAGGAGAATCAACCAAGAAGGCAGCATTAAGTCGGAGACTTCTCATTCGGAGGGTTCAGGCTTTGCTCCACTCAGCTGGGTGTTTCCATGACTTGTTTGATGTGACTACTTACTTGTTTGATGACTTATTTGTCTAGTTGAATCACTTGTCCACTTGTTTGTACCTGGCTCACATTCTGATCATTTGTGAACTTGTTACTATATAATAAAGTGTGATAAGACCACCGTGCTTAAAATACTTTTGATTTCTCACAAGGCATCGGAACATTTATTCCACCACAGCCGATATTCTCGGTATATTTTTGTGAGAACATAAAGATTTATGACAAAAGACGGATATATACATTTATACAATCTTTTTTAATTCATAATGGTGCTGCAACTCAGCAGTTATTTAGCAGTTCTCTTCCATATGGAACATTAATATATCTTCATCCTAAACAGAATGTTTAAACACAACATGTTTCTCTTTTTTGTCAACCATTAACTCCACCATGATACAATCTAAAGGCCCTCTAGTCTTCCTTTAGCAGCTGCTGAGGCAAACTGACTGTGGGTTTTCTTCATGAACTGGGGCCATGATTAAAGGGACGGCCGGGGACATTCGGATTGTGCGCTAGAGGTGAAACTCTTGGACCGGCGCGAGACGGACGAAAGCGAAAGCATTGGTCAAGAATGTTTTCATTAATCAAGAACGAAAGTCGGAGGTTCAAAGACGATCAGATACCGTCGTTGTTCCGACCATAAACAATGCCAACTAGCGATCCGGCAGCGTTATTCCCATGACCCGCCGGGCAACGTCCGGGGAACCAAAATCTTTGGGTTCCGGGGGGAGTATGGCTGCAAAGCTGAAACTTAAAGGAATTGAGGGAAGGGCACCACCAGGAGTGGAGCCTGCAGCTTAATTTGACTCAACACGGGAAACCTCACCCGGCCCGGACACGGAAAGGATTGACAAGTGCAAGTGCCTTTCTTTTGCTCCGTCCCGATGCGCGCACACACAGCTCTGTGGCGCGCGAGACGGAGAGCCGAGAAGTGTTAACGCGACACGTAGAGACAGAAATGACATGCTGCTGTGTAGAGACGATCAACAACAGACGGCTGTTTTGTTTAATAAAAGAACAAAGACGTGCGGGCGGAGATTTCAGGGGGGCTGGTAGGTCGCGATCGATTGGTAGGTCGCGATCGACGTATTGAGCACCCCTGCTCTAGAGGAAGTACAAGTCGTAACAAGGTTTCCGTAGGTGAACCTGCGGAAGGATCATTACCGATGAACAGCACGACCGTCTGCATTAGAGCGGGACATAGTTCAGATTAAATAGGTATATTAGAAGCTCATTCTGCGCATGCGCTAAATGCGTAAAAAAATAAATAAAATAATCCTGTAATTTAATCATAACGCGTTTAATTACTAATTATTACACATCCACAATTAAACCTTTTTATGATTTTATTTACACTGTCTCTGCGCAGCAGTGTTGCTTGCCCAGAGCAGCATGCTACATCATTGAAAAGCCTGAACTGAGAGACAAGGATGACTGATTCCCGATTTAGTAAAAGCTAGAAAGATAGTTTTTCAAAGCCAGACATATCTGTGGGGAGTGAAACAATCACTGAGTCACTGGTATTGATCAACAAACCTATCAAACCCCTCCAGATATATGTAGTTGAGCTTATTATCATTATTATAGCGTACTTTGAGCTGTGGTAGAGAAAGATGTGTCAACCCAAAAGCCAGTGAAGTCACTGACAAATCCATCAACTAGAGGCAACAGCTATCTGCAACGTTGTGATATGTGCCCATGAGATTCCAGTAGTTCTTGTTTTACAAGTGGAACACTTAGTCATGACAAATACGATTCATCTTTCCAGGGACCAGAACATATGTAGCAAATCTTGGTAGTTTTCAAGATCCATTGCCACGGATTAAAAGGTTGATCATAGAGCGTTTTGCCCTGATGATGGGTACCACAATCTGAATTATCAAATTGAATTTCACGGTCAGCGGGTGTCATTTGTCCTGATGTATCGGACAGACACACACACCTGTTTCTTTGGCCATTCACAAGACCTTCAGCCTACACAGTTAAATGGTATAAACAAATTATTCTGATTTACCACAATGGTTCAATATATTTATAGGCTATACTGCATGTGTCCTGTTCGAATAGTACCAGGGTATTTGGGCTTATGGGAGGGAGTCTATATCGACTACGCATTAAAGCAAGCTCATCACATTCGTGTGTGAAATTATTTGAACCTGAAAAAGCCACATTTCTTGCAGGAACATATTCATTATGTGCCAGTTTTCACAGTGCAGTATACGATTAAATTCAACTTCACTCGGTGTCAAAGCTCAACACCTCCCAAAGTCAACGGCCAGTGTCACTCCTCCTTGCCACCTGTTGTCACAAAACCATCACAATGTCATATGGGACATCCATTGCTCATTTTGAGTTAGGCAGATGGGTCGGTCTATTTAGAGAGCGTGGGGATGTTTGTAGCCTATTGAGCACCCGGATCTCCCACGCTTGCTGTTTAACTGACGCTGGAGCAGATTGTTTATGACAGCTTCCCGGCTGCAAACACCAGACTGTGTGCTGCAGGACAGCTTCCATTACTGCAGCTCACATCAGTATAAGCACACACACATAAGCACACACACACACACACAAACACACACAAACACGGCAAAATAAACAGGCTCGCACATAAAAAAATGATAACTCAAAATTCTAAAATCAAATCACATGTTCACATACATTTTCACCCACACAAGTTCACACGTACATATATTGTAGAATAGAATATAAATACCATACCACGTTCACACATGCCTAATGATGTCGCCATCAGAGACATCCTGCTTTTTACAGCAGGTGTCGTTGGCTGTTCCGCCCCACACAGGAATGGATTGGACAATTTTAAAATTCTTGTCTTTCGACTACTGTCAAAACCGGTTTTGTAGCAAGGATGAGAAATTGGTGACAGTTGTTCTCCTCTGCTGTAACATGCGAGGGAAAAAACACACAGATTTCGTTGAAGGTTTGTAAAGGGGAGAGTTGCATAATGGGGGGGGGGACTTTAGAAAGATCCTCCTCGTTGCCAGTGTTACAATACCTAATTATGTTTTGAAAAGTCAGATATGTACCCAATGTTGATGTCCCACAGAAATATTTACATGAATATTTCACATTGAAACCAAGTACACACATGCTTTGTGGGATAAACCATTTGTCCATAGTTTTTGGGGGATTTACCAGCGTAATATTGAAATACCAAATGGGTGAAAATTAGATATTCTAGTGCATAATCATCAATTTATTCGCCTTTACTCAGAATGATTTCTCTTTACAGTCTTTTAATATAGAAAGTGATAATCACAGGAACAAGATTTAGAGTTATCATGAAAGGAGGTATGGTCCCTCTTACTGAAGAAAAACCCAGGTACTCTCACATAGCAAGTGTTGTTCATAAATGACATCATCAAACCTCTACCATAGAGGTCAAGACCCTACATGAGGATGTTTATTGTGTAGACAGGATCAAAGAATATTAAAAAAGGCTGATATACTTTTTATTGATTTATATGTTCCAAATAAAAGGAAATGATTCATCTGTTTTCTAGCTCTGCATGCACATCAGCGAATCCAACTGGCAAACTATAAATCACTTTTTTGTACACCTCCAATCTAGTGGTTCCTCATCTTTCCTTAGCACACTACTCGAGGCCACCGTCATTCCTTGCCTAATATGACAAGTCTCAGTTAGAGAGGATTTCCCTTTCAGGCAGGAGAAGAGAGGAGGAGGAGAGAATAAACTGATCGTAGAAAATTAAGGAAATCAGTCCTGCAATTGACAGCTTCTGCTACAGATGACGTTCTCTTTGCTTCTCTCTATCCCTCTGTCTCTTTTTGTTTCTGCGTTATTTCACCCTCTGTTTCTGCACCTCTCCCCTTCTCCCTCCATCTACCTAGCTTTGTATTTCTCTCTGCATTTCTTTTGTTGTTTCAGTGTGACAGAAGAAGATGCGAGGCGCTTCCCGTCGAGTGTGGATGAAACAGTTGTGTCTGCGCTTGCGGGCTCAGTGAATGTGCTGGCTGAAAGCAAGACCCTTTCCTTTGTATGAGTCTGCACGCTAGTTTAAGGTGTGCATTATAGTGTGTGTGTGTGTGTGTGTGTGTTGTGAGAGAGAGAGAGTGTTTGTACACGCTTTAAAAGCTAGAGGAAAGCTCTTCCCATACAGCATTACTCTGTAAAACCCTAAAGCATGTGTATAGTGTTTAGAGTCACTGCCCAACGTAGTCCAACACAATGATTTTAAAGTGTGGAATGTGTGGAATTGTCATAATTGTTTTAGCTCTGTCTGCATTTATGTTGAATTGTCTGTGAGTTGGTCTCCCATGTGAACACGTACATCTCCCATCTGGTCCTCGCTGTAGCTCAGTAATTTTGGCATACTTACAATGCAGATACAACGTTATAAAACAATGCTCACTGAGCTTCCATTGATGAACCAACAGTTATTTCTGAGTATTTGGTGTCGTCTAAAGCACATTGATGCAGCATTGGACATCGGGCAATATGGAGAAAATAGAATATAACAATACGTTTGATAAAATGCCTCAATATCAATATTGGAACAATATTTTAGGGTTGACCATTGGTGCCTGCAGCGGTGGTGGACAGTGCCATTCAACCGGTCTGTCTCCGTTTCCTTCTGCCGATCTGGCAAAGCGGATGCTCTGGTGGAAAGAAGGCTGACATGCTTGCTGCTGTTTCTGTTCGTAAATGCACACACTGTTTATCGGACAGCAGCTCTGTTTTGCTCTCTGCTATGTTCAAACTTTACAGAATATAATGAGTAACATTTTCATCATTAATAATCTATGACTTGAACAATCCAGCTTAATCTGAACCTTATTTTAATGATTTGCAATAATTGAATTGAGCTGCTGGGATTGTATTTTAAGGTAGAACCTTGTGGCTCCTTTTATCTATATTTTGTATGCATAAGCATTTTTGTTAGAGCAAAACAAATAGTTGCTCCCATTATTATTATTCCTCATAGTATTATATTTCCCAGGAAATAGTTTGGATGTGTATTCCACTGTAACCTTGGGATTAAACCAAAATCAACAGTTATGGATAAAGGTAAATAATGGAACAGCTAAAACAGCCTGAAAGGCCCATAAAACGACATAACTTTACTCTAATACCGCCTTTAAAACCAGGAAAAGACACTTATGCAATATTAAAATATCCACGTTCTAAGATGATATCTAGTCACATATCACAATATCTATATACTTTGCCTTAATTTGAAACATCAATGCAGAGGGCTTGTCTTTCTATGTAAATACAACTAAACAGTGGTGCAGACTTTAACCAAGGAGGATACTGTCTTACAACTGCTTTTGACACTTTCTTATTCCCCAGAGTTGATCCATCCGAAAAGTCAGTCTCGCTCCACACGTAGCACATATTGGCTACAGTTCCTTGAATTATTCTCTACCGTGGTAAAAGCACATCTTTTTCTGTGGCCTTGTAACTATCACAATGGACATGGAGAATTTCATTTTTTAGGTAGAAAAATGTACGGACCTATACAAAACCATTCCAGTCTTGGCATTATAAAGATTGTTTTTAAAAAGACGTTGAAGAGGCATAGCTGTGAGGATTAGCTCTTCAGGTGAGGAATCAGGTGAGTGAACACACAAGGTCCAGCTAAATCCAGCTCAGTTCTCAAGATTGTATTTATAATACACTATTGTATGCTTAACGTGTTGTGCTGTCTTAATGAGGATTGCATTGGAGCTTTTCTTTCTCCCCAGTGAAAGTCTAAGGTCAGGTTAATGTTCATACCGTGGGTGTTGTGAAGCCCTTGTGATGACTATAACAGTGATTAATGGTCTAAAAAAGGTAATGATCCAGTTAAATTGTATTTTTATTTTATTGTTTTTTCGTCTTTTTTAACTGCAATAGTTGTTTATTTTGTCATCTATATTCATTGAAGTGTTTCTTCCACCAGTAGTGGGAGTAGTGGTACCCCCAAATAATTAGCTGTTTATGTATATTTCATTAATTAAGACTGAATATTCAATGGGAAATTAGGGAATGGATACTATTTAGAGAATGCCCTCCAGATGTTTATAACCTGTACGGTAAATACAAGCTCTACAACATATTAGTGTTTTAGAGACATGCACACAAATGTGCAAGTAAACATATTGGCATAAAAACACTGAATAGGATAAACTCACGTGTGAAATCTCTTCATGCAGAGGAGAACACTCACATAAATTACAGATTAATGGGTCGAATGCAGAGTTCAATTCAATTAAATGTGTGTATAAGATATTAATCAATGTGCCATATGGATAATTCATATATATTTAAATAGCAATAAAACAATGAGCACAGAAAGGAAGGTAAGAGAGAAGACACGATAAGAACTTTCATGACGTCTCAATAACCTTTAAGATGATTAAAGAACTGAAGTATAAAAAGAGCAACGGAATTTAAAAAGTGGGTGTGGAAGATATAATAGAGGTGAGTAAACCATTCAACAGCCAGCAATGACAGAATAGGCTGGAATTGCATCTGTGACTGTAGAAAGGACAAAACTAATTGGACGTGAGATCAAAGAGGTTTGGAGGTGGAATAGGAGCCGAGTCAAATGGACCCTCGTGCTACGATGTAACAGAAGGGCAGAGGGGAAGGGGTTCTCGCATATGTGGTTTTATGGAGGGAAACCACTGACACACCACTGCAGAGCATGACCATGGCTGTCGAGCACATGCTCTAAAGTAACATATGATCATGTTATGAAGAAGATGTGATATTCATATTACAACAAGGTGAATATCAGAGTAGAGAGACTAACAAGACCTTGATTACCCTGAGATAAGCACTGAAAGACCTTCAAATCTGGATCAAAGAAATAATTGGACCAATTTGACCAGAGTTATTATGTAGAATAAAAACATGTAATTAATTTAGTTTACTTAAGGACACATTTTCACTTCTGAGACTTTGTAGAATATGCAGTGTATACATATTCATTTGACATCCTAAAGTAGCATTGCAACATGTTTCTTCAGGTTTTGTGATTATTGCAGCAAAAGAAAAACAGCTTTCTGAACAATTGTGATGCAATTTTCCAACTTTCTTGTGTTATTTTGCACTAAAATATGGTAACATCCCAAAGTATGTGTAAAAATTAGTGCTGTGAAAAATAACGCGTTAACTCAGTTAATTCAATTACAGGTTTAACTAGTTTTGTTTTTTTAACGCATTTAACGCATGCGCAGAATGAGCTTCCAATCCGTCTGTTGTTGGTCGTCGGGACGAAAAAAAAGTCACTTGCAAAATGAGCTTCCAATACACCACTTCAATCTGAACTCTGTCCGCTCTCATGCAGACGGTCTGTTCATCGGTAATGATCCTTCCGCAGGTTCACCTCCGGAAACCTTGTTACGACTTTTACTTCCTGTAGATCAGGGGTCTCAACACGTCGATCGCGACCTGCCAGTCGATCGCGGCGTAGTGTCGGTAGATCGCATGACATTAAACAGATTGGCCCGCCCCTGACATGTTCTCTATAGCACGTCTTTGTTCTTTTATTAAACTAAACGTCTGTTGTTGATCGTATCTCCACAGCAGCATGTCATTTCTGTCTCTTCGCGTTGCGTTAACACTTATCGATCTCCGTCTCGCGCACCACAGAGCTCCGTGCGCGCGCATCGGGACCGAGCAAAAAAAAGTCACTTGTCAATCTGTCCCCGTGTCCGGGCCGGTGAGGTTTCAGCTTTGCAGCGTGTCCCCGCCGTCCCTTTCATCACGGCCCAGTTCATGAAGAAAACCCACACAGTCAGTTTGCCTCAGCAGCTGCTAGAGGAAGACTAGAGGCCTTTAGATTGTGTCATGGTGAAGTTAATGGTTGACAAACAAGAGAAAAATGTTCTGTTTAACCCTCCTGTTACCTTTACATTTACGAACATATTTTACCCTCGGGGTCAATTTGACCCCAGCAATTAAAACCTCCAGAAAATTATTAGAATCAATATTGCTTCCCAAGTTTAAGTGTGAGGTACTTTATGTTTGTTTGTTGACTACCTAAATAGCCCTTTAAATAAATAAAAAAGTTTATATTTCTTATATGTTTGACACAGTGAAAAACAGCCTGGGGTCAAATTGACCCCAAAGAACACAGACATTAAACATTGAATGGGGTCAAATTGACCCGAAAGGTAACAGGAGGGTTAAACATTCTGTTTAGGATGAAGATGTATTAATGTTCCATATGGAAGAAAACTGCTAAATAACTGCTGAGTTGCAGCACCATTGTATAGAAGAATGTATAAATGTATATATCCGTCTTTTGTCATAAATCTCTATGTTCTCACAAAATATACCGAGAATATCAGTAATATGTGATTAATCATGATTAATCCACAAAAACCTGTGATTAACCAGATTAAAATTTGTAATCGTTTCACAGCCCTAGTAAAAATGATATTTAAAAAAGCTGTTTGAATTATTAAAGGTTACCATAACGATTATATTCAGTACCAACATCTGACTTTCTTGTTTACAGTAGTGTTAACATTTCTGACTGAGTGAATTACGCTATCTGTGTCCACCTCACATGTATATAAATGTATCTGCCTTCTCTGGTTTGGTCAGGGTCACAGATGGGACACACGTACTGAATGCCCAGTTATCTTGTAAAAGCACAGCAGGGATGGTTGACAGGTGAGATATCATTATTAATTGAGGAATGACTTTAGCATTTCTTACCACATCTTAATGATATATTGAACAAAGTTATGAATTAATAACACACACTTTTTGTCATTAAAGCAGTATTAGATTAAATAAGTGAGGTGTGGATTAAAATGACCAAAAGACATATTCTTCCTTTTACTAACCAATGACCAATAACAAAAGGGAATCATACCGACACAATGGGGCAAACCCTTGTCTCATGGTAACAATTAAATGTTATAGTAAGAAATCACAAGGATTGTCTTGGCTCAGATATCCCTTTGAAAATGTTCCTGAATCACATGCTCGTTCTTCTAAATCACTGCTATAAAAGACGGCATAATGGGAATCATCAGCTGACTTGAACCAATGAGGTTGCTTTCTCAAAACTACCGCCTGTACAAATTATCGTTTGGTCCAATAATTAAAGCACGTATTTATCTGTTCAGTGAAACATAAACCTGGGGCGATGGTCTGCAGCAGCGGGAGAACACAGATACAAACAGACGTACACTTTTCTCACACCTCTTTATTTGTATTTATATTACATGCTGACGCCACATCCTCTGCCTCCCTTTCCATCTGCCAGCTTTATTGAGAAAAAAAAACTCAGCTCTCCCTCCGCATGTCTATTGTTTTTTGTATCTCTCCTCACGAGCAGAACAGGTGACTCATGCTGCAATTCGGATATTGATGTTCTGATTGTTAATATAAGAATTGGATAATGACAGCTATTGTGTAAACACAGTGTGGGTTGGAGACAGTGCATTCAGTTGTGTTTATTTTATGACAATGCCTGCCATCCCCTCTGGAGCCATAACTGGTTTAGCACAATCCTCTTCACTGAAGCCAAACCTTCGGGCTTGTCCCTGAGCAACTTTGAAAAGAGACACACTTAGCTTTTCTTCTTCTTTGCCTTTTTCATGCTGAGCCTCAAGTCTCCGTCTTGTACTCCATCTGCCTGTATTCTTTCATATCTGAAATTGCTCAATTCTCTGTCTGCCATGAATTCATATTGTGTGACACCTTCCATATCCTCTTCTCTCCACCTTCAAAGTCTTCAACCTTTGATAGCATTTTCTGCCTTGTTTCTTTCATGAAGAAAAAAATAACGTCCTCGTTACGGAATCATGAACAATGATACACATGATGGCATGAATGACTCTGCTATGGCTACAATAATTCAAAATTCCTGCAAATTCTGTCCCTCAATCAATCAGGTTTTGCTCTTCAATCAGTTTCAAGACCCAGTTCCTTCGTCCTGTGCACACTCTTGAATGCACTCAGACATACTTGACACATTCCCACTACTTTGAAAAATTACACTGTGATCACAATAGAGCACATGCAAAAATGTGCTAATGGAGATTTAATTAGCTTTTTTCCTGAGCAGGCATATGTCTCCCCCAGAAAATGCAGCCATTGCTTTGGCTAATGTATTGTTGTGGCATACGTCCCACCGTCTTTTGGCCAAGCTGTGCAGTATGATCATTGTGTTGCCTTGAGAAAAATATGCTTATAATTTGATTTGTGCAAAGAAGACAAAGGTTAAATTGCTTTCGTCCATGTGTCTGTTTATTGGGTGAGTCCAGAATTAAAGGAATCCAGAAAAGTGTGTATACCTGTCTTGAAATACATTTTGTATCACATCCTACACTTAAACACACAAAGAACACAAATGTTGCTCCACAGTAACCTCACTCTATGGATCAGGAAGCTAACATGTTTTGTATGGACAGCTTGTCTTTACTGTGTCTGTCACTATACAACATCAATTCAGTGGACGTCTGAAGTTGATACTAAATTTACTGGACTTTAGTATTGACCACATGCTTCTCCTTGTTTTGCCAATGCTCTTACTTGTTGGTTGCCTTGTCTTGTTTATTCTATCTCTTTGGAAAGTACAGCTTGTGCTCTACTCCATTGACAACTGCAGCTGTCTCTGATGTAAGACTTCACCACCTCATGGAGCTTTCTTAAGTTTCACAATGGCTGATATGTGCTGGGTTTGCAAACCTCCTTCTCCTCCTTCTCCTCCTCCTCGTCCTCCTCCTCCTCCTCCTGTTTACCTACTGTGAGGATATATTTTACAGGGCTGTACATGTACCGCACAAGTGTGTGTCTCTGTCCTGTCACTGTGTGTAAGCATTTGTTCTATACCCCTTGCTAATGTGTGCTATAACATTAACAACTAGAACGGGCACTCGGTAGAGCGCATACCTTCGCCGCAGCCACAGTTTGGCATTAGTTGCATGCCAATTGGATAAAAATTGACCACGCTATGGTAAAAAGAAGATGTTGACCTTTTCAGGACCTTGACCTTGACCTTTGACCCAATCGATCCCAAAATATAATCAAATGGTCCCCGGATAATAACCAATCATCCCACCAAATTTCATGCGATTCGTTTTAATACTTTTTTAGTTATACGAATAACACACAAACACACACACATACAAATAAATACACTGCGATCTAAACATAACCTTCCGCATTTTCAATGCGAAGGTAATAATATCATCAACAATAATAGCAATAATAGGACTAATACAAATAGCAGCAAATACATATTCCTATTCATGTACCTGTGGATATCTATAATTCTGTGTGTGTTTTTTTAATGCTTATGTAAGATCTTGCATTACTTGCTTTGTGCTCATTGTGTGTGTGTGTGTGTGTGTGTGTGTGTGTGTGTGTATGTTTCTGGCCTCCTGTTGTTCTTTAGTAATGGAGAACATGAGGTAATAACAGTGCTATATCACAGCGAATGCTTGGAACTGCAACATCATGGGAGCCGAGATGACACAGTTCAAGGAAACACCGGCTACACGTCAAAGCTCCACAGCGCACGTGAGTCTGCAGGACGGAGTGGACTGAACCATTTGGCAGAGCTTTGGTGAACTGAACCAGATGTGATGTCAGGACCTCGACTCGCTGTAGACGGACTAAAAGTTGGAGCAGGAATCTGTGTCTGGATATTTCATGTCGCAAAATTAAAATATATTTGTGCAATAGCGCAGACGTTGTGATAAATTCTCTGAGACCATTTAAATTAGATGAGATGAGATTAGATAATCCTTCATTAGTCACACAGAGGCCTATCTGACAATGTATTTGTTTCTCAGCCGTAACCAGATACATGTACATAAAATACCATTTGTTTGCCAATCCCTGGCTTGTTGATCGCTAAACGAAGATATTAATCAAAGTTTCTGATCCATTTCGAGTAAAGCAAAGCAAAAACCGGGCGAGGGACAAACATCCATGCCACATCATATGTTGGCATTGTAAAAGATGATGTACAAATGTAAAGTCAATACAATTTACCCTAAAGCTGTCGCGTTTGTGTTTTATGTCAATGCCAAGAAATTATACAAATAACATGCCTGGAATTAGACCACAAGGTTAAACAAGAAACATATTCAGCAGTAATCGCCATAATACATGAACATGAGTGAAGAACATTTAAAAAAAGACTGTCCTTTTTACTGTGTAATTTCATCATATAGATTGTAGAGCATGCATTAACTTAAACTGATCAAGTATCGCTAATTATAAAATTATTACGGCATGGATTAGCAGTTGGTAATTTGGATTCACTGATGAAACATAAGGTCAAACAATGTGTTTAGTTTTTGGAAGCGAAATTCTTTAAAAAGCTTAAATGTTGTGCATCAACACAACAAGACACCACTTCTTCCAGAGAATGACAGCAGTCACAGCTCGTCTTGTTCATAATAAATGACACTTTTCATTCATGGATCTGACCTCCGCTTTCAAAATGAATCTTGCAATACTAAAAGATAGCAAGATCAATTCAATCTCACCCGGTGTTTGAAAGTATGCAAAAAGCCAAGCAGAGTGACTTGTTTTTAGTCAACCGCAACGTGTTAAGGTAGCTAAAGTCAAGGTAGTCCATGAAAAGAATAACAGCATCTCTCTGACAAAGAGAACTTGCTTTTATCCTTTATGTCCCTGAGGTCTTCTTCACACCGGCTTAGAAAACCAACAGACAGAAACGCTCTCCATCTTTTACGCCACACACTCCTACTTGTTTCATTTTATTATTATTTTTTCTCGTTTGTCTGAACTTCCTTCATCTTCTCTCACACGCTCCATTTCTCATTTCCCAAATTCTCTCCATGTGTCTATCACCTGTCTCCATACTCTCTTGTTTTATTTTTTAAACTCTTGCTGTTTCTCCTTCTCAATCCAGAACTACAATGTCCCATTGTGTTTTTAAAAGCTATGTCTGAAATAGTGTGTGGCTTTGTGATAATGCTGCATCTTCAACTGGGATGTGTATGGCACAATTTACATCCCATCCCGGTAGTCTCTAGTGAGGGGATTTTGTGTTTGATTATTTTTCCTAGATTCAGTCTCACAAAGACATTTATTCGCAGGGGAGGGATGGCAAAGTAAGTGATTGAAGCTCAGAATGGCTGTGGTACTGATTGGGCCATTTTATTCCCTCTCAAAATACATTTTGAGGCTCAGGTGTCCAACCAGTTAAGCATCATCAGTTACCAGTCGTTTATTACTGGCTGGGCTGGCGGTGAAGGCAAAATAACAGCATGATAGTGTCTTCTAGTTTTGCTTTGAAATAAGCTTTAAACTTGTTATTCAAACTTTATTGTATCTGCATAGAATACATATACGTTGAGGTCTTGTTCTGAGCATTGTCCTCACCACGGTAGCTGTAGACTGTGAGCGTGAGCACTCCAATGGGCACAGTTATTCCACAGTGTTGATGGAGCCAGGAAATACAAGCCAGGAAACCTTTCTTTCAAAAGCAAAATAGACCTTTCTGTGCTTGATTCAAAGCTACATGGCAATCAACATGATAAAGAAAGCCAAGCTATGAGGTCAACCTAAAGTTAAACTTCAAGTATCTTAGCAATGCAAAATACCTATACAATACTACTCAAGATGGGTTAGAAGCATGTGTATGAACACAGGGACACTTGATGAGATTAACAATGAATGCTTTCCATTCAGGGTCCTGCTGTTATGCATGCAGGCATAGTGCTATGGCTCAGTGGCACACTCATACACTATGTAGTTGGGCCACAATTAAAGTTATGAGTTAAAACTATGCCACCTTTTTTTCTTTATTAAAATACACTTGCCACTTTTATTTTATAATATATACTGTACTTGTTTTAAACTAGTTATCTGTTTGTTTGTTTGTTGACCATATTTAGCATTATGTCTCGATTATAACATGTATTGTTTTATTGTTAAGGACCTTTCACCTCGTAAAATGTATAGTCTGTGCAACGTACTTGGCAACAAACGATTCCTGTTCTGATGACAAGTCAAAATACCTGCTGGGAAAAAAGACATATTTCCTTGGCCTCAGATAACTTTTTTTGAGTTCAGTGAGGCCAAGGAAATAGATATTTAATTTCATAGAGCGGTAAATGTGGGGACCC